>NC_056744.1:988400873-988413373 GCF_019279795.1 Protopterus annectens
TATTGAAAATAATATTGTGAGTGTGTTTCATGAAGGAAGAAACAATAAAAAAGTGTCTGATATAGGAGATGTTTTAGATGCCTTTAGATTTCACTTTTCAGAACAATACAAAAACAAAAAACATCAATATAAAGTTTTAGATAAGGATCTGGACCTTTCTAAAATGAAAAAGCTTACCAGAAAACTTAATAGATGAAATTCAAAAAAAAATTTCCTTGAAAGAAATTAATGAAAAAAATTAAAGAAAGTAAAAGCAATAAATCACCAGGAATAGATGGTATTATTAATGAGATTTATAAGCTTCTACTACACTCATTAGTATCAGTTTTACATAAGGCTCTAAATGAGTCATACTTACAAGGTATAATTCTGCTTCATGGAAATATTCATTAATTACCCCTATACTAAAAGAAAATAAAGATTCTCATTTGTGCAGTTCATATAGGCCAATTTATCTAATCAATAATGATTCTAAAATCTTAATGTCTATTTTAGTTAATAGATTCAAGAAATCACTAACACAACTTATCACTGAAGATCAAACAGGTTTTATATATAATAGACATACTCAAGATAATATACAAAGAATTATAACTACCATAGATATTTTGAATAGAGTAAACCAAGAAGCTCTTATAATTGCCCTTGATATTGAGAAAATGTTCGATTCACTAAATTGGGATTTTCTCTTTAAAATTCTTGAATTATATAAGTTTCATATTCAATTTATTTCTTTTATAAAATATAATAATTTATCCTATGCAAAATCAGGTCCATTTGTGTCTGAATCTGTTGAAATAATTAAAGGTATTAGACAAGGATGCCCAATGTCTCCAATCTTATTTGCTCTAGCAATAGAATCTTTTTAATCCTAAAATTAATGATTTAATAGAATTAATCAATTTGATTCTAAGATGTTATTTGCAGATGATATTCTACTTACTTTAAAAAAATCAGAAGAGTCTTTACAATAATTGGATCTATTAATAAAAAAAATGTATTTCAGGATTAAAAATTAGCAGTTCTAAATCTAAACATATAATTTTAAATAATAAAAAAAATAATGATAACATTAAATTAAATACAAATGAAATTACTGGGAATGGGTCTCTACATTAAAATATCTAGGAGTTGAAATATGTGAAAATCTTGATTTAACTTTAAATACTAATTATAATAACATTGTAAAAATATTAAAATATCTTACAGAGAAATGGAATCATTTGCATTTAAATTTTGAAGATAGATTACAATTAATTAAAATTATTTTGTTACCCAAAATAAATTGTATTGCTTTATCTATTCCTATACTACCCAATAAAAATACTTTAAAAGCAATAAATACAACTCTATTAAAATTCTTATGGCACCAAAAAAATAGAATAGCTGTATCATATCATGTTAGACCATGGGAGTTAGCAGGAATATATTTCCCAGATATAGAATCATATATTAAAGCTTCTAATCTTAAAATAATTTTAAACTGGATTAATCCAAACTACTCTTCAGCTTGGAAACCCTTAACGGCAGCCATTATATTAAATGAAAATAAATTAATAAAAAATTTACAATTTAATGATCTAAGTAATAAGATTTGGTATGCACTTTGTATTCATTTACAATATAATACTACTAAAGTCATTAACCTAAATTATATAAACTCTATTTATAATACTTTTAGAAGTTTGGTTAATAATAATATTGATATTAAATTGTGGATACAGTTACTATTTCCTTTCAAAACTACAAAAAACTTCTTCAATGATATTAGTATGGATATTCTTAGTAATTGGGAAGAGAACAAATTTACTTGTTGGTATCATTGCATAATAAATTTAGTTACCCTAGATGCACATAATTTAATGAAAAAATTTAATTTACCTAAATTAGATTGGTTAGCTCTTAATAGTTTAATTCCATTCACTCAAGATTTATGCAGAACAATAGAAACCTCTACTTTTAATTCTTTGCCCAAATTTATAGCTCTTATACACGGAACATTACAAGAAGAATGCACTTGGAAAAATTTAACATCGAAACTGTATAAAATTATTAATTGCAAATCTATTCCGAATCAGAAATTTTGGGACTTTATTACTAAGGATTTTACATTGTCTCTAACATCTGAAAATAAAGCTAATATTTTACTTTCTATTAAATTAACTTCTAATTTGCAGGTTTGGAAGATTTTTTTCTTGGAAATTTTTACATAGAGCCTTTAACACTCCTAATAAAACCGCTAAATGTAATCTCTCTAAGGAAGTAAAATGTTGGAGATGTTCAATAGTTTGTAAAGCTGATTGGTCTCATATATTTTATGAATGCTCTCATAACAGGACATTTTGGGAAGATATTGCTAAATTTCTTCAAGCTATTTTCAGTGATCCCTTTATTTTATCAAAATCTTTATTTTTTTTTATGTAACTGATTTTACTATATTGAATAATAATAATAAATATATTGTTTGGTCAATATTGGCAGTTGCCAGAAAATGTATTATGAGAAAATGGAAATCACCTTTCATTCCAACTTTTGAAGACTTCATGACTTTGTTGGATAAAGTAGCATCAACAGAAATACAAGCTAAAGAATTAAGAATTGTTCCAAAAAAATGGACTAATAATGCTTGGAAGAAGGTTTTATCCCTTATTAAGACAATGAATTCAGATCTACTCTCAATCAACTAATTAACTTGGAGTTTGGATTGTTGAATCTTATATGACCTTCTTTATATATGTATATAATTTGCTATTCTCTAATATATTGCTTGAGGCCTTTGTAAATTTTGTATATAGTTTACCATATTTCGTTTTTCAAATTGTAAATGTAAGTTCAAAATGTTTTCTTTTTCTCTTTATTGGAAAACAATAAAAAAATCTTTGAGTAAAAACATGTTTTACTTTTTTGTGTCTTTCTTTTGTAAGTGTGATACCTACATGGAATATGCATGAATTCCCTTCTTGAGATATATGTATTTATTTATTTTACATTTGTTGACCAGGATAGTCCGACTGGAAATATGTCCATTTTCAGCAGAGGCCCAGGGAGAAAAGCCCCAAGATAATAATACACACTGAACATTTAGCAAATGCTAGTTTCAAGCAGATTACAGTCATAAGCAATACCAGCATTTAGCACATATAGTACTAACTTATTATGACACTTTACAAAACATAACATTATTTTCAAAGTTATATATACATAACATTACATTCAGGTTTAAGACACACCGAGGAGCAGTTATACAATTGACCCTTCCTGAAATGGTGATTTTCTGTCAAGCATTGTCCCAACCCACCCCAGCATCCTGTATTTCAGAATATACTTTTAAAGCTCTTTTTCATTATTTTTCATGTAGCTTCTATTGCATCCCACACAGCATTTTGCTGTCCTCTTCTCCTGCTATAGCATTTCAAACATGAAAAACAGTACTATTAGTTGGAGCTTTTCGACTGTCCATAAATTGTTTAAAAATTATCAAACAATATGCCCCACGCCCACATTTGATCTCAATGACGTAAGCACTGAGCACTACACTCACATGCACAATCTGAAATATACAAACCCATCTCAAATCTGTATTCCCTTCCTAGACCCCCTAGTGCAAACACTTAGGCAGGCACACATGTGTGTGCCCACGAACGTGCAGCACACACACACACACACACACACACAGAAACACACTAACACATTCATACAGCCTTATTCATATCTCTACAGACATGCACAGACACTAACCCCTCCATCTTACCCATGTCTTCACTGAACATACCTTCATAGCACATACTCATATAGAAGTGAATAGGTGACTAGAGAAAAAAATTTACATGAAGAGTAGCTCGGCAAGATGTGAACAGTGAAAACTCAAACACATGAAAACCGTTCAGGTACGCCTACCAGCGATACACCAGGACCATGTACAAGTCAAGTAAAACCAAAGTTGCTTTTAATATACTTAAGCACAGTAAAAGCTTTTTGTTGAATTAAATAAAACAACTTCCTAAGAAAAAAATCCATACAGGAAACAGGGGTTTAAATTCCCCTCTTCCTTGTCACATGGTTACTGAGCATGGATTAATAGGTTGACTGCATAGTAAAACACTCGTAAACCCCTCCCCAGCCTTGCAAACATTGAAATAAAGGGTATTATGTATTACAGTTTCGTAGTGCCGAATAGTAACAACAAACCCCTCAATAAAGTGTACCTTACATAAAAGGACGTTGTTGACATCAGTGAACAATAATAAAATAATATAACTTATATTACTAACCTGTTGCCTAACAAACAAAACAATGTTGATCACAAATTGAAAACTAAATGTTAAACTAACAGGTTGTAAATTAATAGGTTCATAGGTTCATAGGTTCATACTAGGCTATCTGCCCTAGGGCATTTATAAGCCTAGCCAGAGTGTGCTTGGCTTTCGCCACCCATTTTAAATTAATTTTGCTATGCCCTTTTTCGAGGTTAGTATATTGTGCCTCTGTCTAACAGTGACACAGAAGTGATACCCAGGGTAAACCTACGATCTCCCATCCACTCATCAAGATTCCTCTTGAAGAGAGTCAATGAGGGACTCTGCCTAACCTGGACTGGGATTTTTTTCCAGAGTGAAGGGAGCCTCTGGGTTATGAATCTGTCCCTCCAGCATGTCCTATTTATTTCAGTGCTGAGGTTCAAGTCTCGGCGTGTAGCTCGATAGGATTTGGATTTTCTGAGGTGCAGCATGTTCATTAATTCCAGGTTGGACATGGCTTTATACGTCAGGCACAGATCGCCTCTGAACAGGTGGTATGCCACTGAGTAGAGCTGGAGTTTCTTTAACTGGGCAGCATATGGCATCTGTTTGAGCCCTTTGATCCTCTTGGTAAGGTACTTTTGGGGTCTTTCCAGTTGCTGCAGGTGTCTGGTAAGGTACATCCCAAAAGGGGCATTGTACTCAATTATGGGCCTGATGAGGGATGAGTAAAGAGGCATGATGACCTCCCCTGATCTAGATGTGAATCCCTTCATGATTAGATGGGCTATATAAAATGTTTTTCTAACCACTTTGGCCACGTGGTTGTCAAATGAGAGATTGCTATCAACTTGGGTCCCCAGGTCCCTAATTACTTCTTCTATACTTAATGGATTACCACCTATGTGGTAATTTGTGGGCACTTTCTTTTTGCCAAAGGGGATGACTATACAATTTTTGGTGTTTAGCTTGAGGCCATGGCTCTGGCACCAGTTGTCTGTTTCTATGAGGCCCATTTGGAGGATGCTAGTGTCGGCTGGAGAATTAATTATGACGCCCAGTTTGCAGTCATCTGCGAACTTGGTCAGCCACAGTCCTTCCATGTTGGCCTGTACCTCCGAGAAATATATACCGAACAGGAGAGGTCCCAGGACTGAGCCTTGTGGGATGCCACTTGTAACTGGTTTGGAGTCTGACATGGCTCCAGCAATTCTAACCATGTGGGTTCTGTCCTTGAGCCAGTTTGTAACCCATCTAGTGACATAGGGGTTTATATTTAAGCTGGTGAGCTTATCTATAATGCCCGAGTGGGGTATTGTATCGAAGGCTTTTGCGAGGTCCGGGTAGGCTGTGTGGACCATCTTCCCCTCGTCAATGGCCTTGGTGACTGTTTCAAAGAAATCAACCAGGTTTAAGAGGCAGGATCTGCCCTTAACAAAGCTGAACTGGGTAGGATCCAGTGTCTGTAGGTCTCCAATGTCTTTATTTATGATGTCCGTGATGATCCTTTCCATAGTTGTGCAGACCAAGCTAGTCAGGCTTATGGGGCGATAGCTTCCAGGATCCGTTGAGGCACCACCTTTGTGGAGAGGGACCACTGTTGCTGTACGCCACTCTTTGGGTACATATCCTGTAGTAAGGCTGAGATTGAACAGTAGTTTTATGTTTGGGTTTAGCTCTTCTTGGAGTTCATGTAGGACGCAGCCTGGGACACCGTCTGGTCCCATTGATGCTGTGTTTTTTGCTTTGGAGAGGGCAGCTCTTACCTGAGCATCTGAGATGTCAGGGAGGCAGCACTCTGCTGGGATAGATATTTGCCCTTTCGGTGGGGAGGCGGGGGAGAAGTTTGTGCTAAACCTGTTAGCTACGATGTTGGCAATGTCTGTGGATTTGGTGTATTTTTTGTCATTTTGGACTAATTCTGAGCATATCCCACCCAGGTTCCTAACATAACTAAAGAAAGCCTTGTGATTATCCTTAGTGTCCTGTGCAAGTTTTCTCTTGAAGCTGGCCTTAGATGATTTTATGAGTGCCCGTAGTTTTTTGCTAATACTGATCAGAGATGCTTTCTCTTTTTGGGATTTTGCTCTATCATGTAGTAGTTTCCTCCTTCTATTGTATAGTTTGTTTATGGCTGGGGTCCACCAGACAGGACGTCTGCCTTTGGAGGACTGGGTCTTGGTTTTATTTGGGATTGCATGATCCATGCATTCCTGAAGGTGTTCATAGAATGCGTTTATAAAGGATTCTGCGGACTGGGCCGTATTTTCCACAGGCCCGGGGGCTTTGAAGGATTCCACCTCAGTTTTGAGGAGTGTGAAATTTGCTTTAGAGAAGTTTTTCACTGTGGTTTTCTGGGCAGAGTGTGGGGTCGGGATGTGACTATCCGGTGAGATTAGTTTATGGTTTGATTTTACCAGTGAGGGATACACTTCTGGTCTGGAGCATAGAGTCCCCATGTTGGTGATGATCAGGTCCAGTATGGTTTCCCCTCTTGTGGGAGTGGTAACAAGTTGTTCCATAGCATTTGAGTTTATAAATTCTAGGAACCTTTGGGCTAGGGTGTTGGAGCTAGAGTAATGCTCCCAGTCTATGTTTGGGTAGTTGAAGTTGCCCAATATAATGGTGTAATAAATCTGTAAAATTCTTATATTTATTGTGTTAAAACAATATTAAATAATTTTTAACATTTTTAATATGAAAAAACTCTTTTAGAAAAATAAATGTTTATAATTATATAATAATTTAATAAATTTGAGTTATAATAAACTTTATATAACAAGTTCATCATCATTTGTTAGGCAACAGGTTAGGCTTACCTGAACGGTTTTCATATGTTTGAGTTTTCAGAGGTTTTATTGTTTTTGCTTGAGTTTGTGTTTAAGATGTGAACAGTAGCATTAGCTATTAACCCAAACTGTCACATTATCATGAGGCTTCACATGCAAGACCTCTCTCTGCGCTAAGCAATCCACAAGGGGAAAATCTTAGTGAAAGATTTGGTCCTAAATCAGAAAGGCTTAGTGTGATGGAAAAACCTTCCAAGCTAAGGCTTCCATTTTGCACAAAGGCTTTTTTGAATCCTAGGGAACATTATTTATTTATTTAATTTATTTATTTTACATTTGTTGACCGGGATGGTCCGACTAGATATATGTCTATTTTCACTGGAGGCCCGGGGAGAAAATCTCCAAGATCATAAAACACATAGAACAATTAGTAAATACTAGTTTCATACAGGTTACAGACATAAGAAAATCTCAGTATTATATACATATAGTGCATTCTTATTACATTCAGGTTTAAGCCACATTGAGCAGTAGTTTATACAACTGAAGCTTCCTGGAATGGTGTGGGTAGATTAAGTAAAAACAGTTGTAGGTAAGGTAAGGCTAGTTAATAAGAGAGGACACTAGTCATGATTAGTGCAAGGACATAACCAGTGTGTTTTGAAGTATTGAGTTTGTTTTTGAATAGAGTTAGTGAGGGTTCCAGATCCAAGCCAACTGGGACCAGGTTCCATGTCTTTCAAACAGAGTTGGCAAACAGAGATTCCCCAGCTGAGTAGTTGGATTTAAAAGTTTGAACCAGGATTCTAGTGGATGAGTGGAGTAGCCAGTTGTTACTGTAGGGGCTGATAATATTTTTTAGTGCAGGTGTATTTTCTGGTTGGTAAAGGATTTTATGCGCCACTATGAACTGTTTGAACTGTAGTAGGCTAGGCAGTGCAAGCCACCCTAGGAGATTTAGGTTGTGGCAGTAGTGTTTCTGGTAGGCTGTACCAGTAGCAAATCTGGCAATGTGGTGATAGCAGGATGATAGTTTATTAAGATCTGTTTTGTTCAAGTTGGAGAATAGAGGTGAGGCATAGAGAAGAGTTGATAGTAGATGGGATTGGGCAATTGCAGTTCTAGCAGGTGGGGTGAGGAAAGATTTGATTCTGTAAAGAAAGTCAAGTTTTTTATTGATAGTTTTAATAATTTGATTGATATGCATATCAAACTTAAGGTTGTTATCGACTATGACACTCAATAGTTTAGTTTGGGCATCTGGGGAGATAATAGTGCCGTTTTTAGCTGCTATGTTGAAGAGTGGTGGTGGGGGGGGTCCTGTGTGTAGGGGAGAATAGAAGCAGCTTAGTTTTGTTAGGCTTTAGGATCAGATGTTGATTGGAGAGCCAGTTTCCCACTGTACTGAAGGTATTTTGGGTTAATTTGTATAGATTAGCTGGGGAGGTGGCAGAACAAATCAAAGTGGAGTCATCCACATATTGAATGCAGGTAGTATCTGGGATGACTGTATGAAGGTTGTTGATAAAGACAGAGAAAAGAAGCGGCCCTAGTATAGAGCCCTAGGGGACTACTAGTGTGATGGGTAGGCGGGATGATAACTTGTCCTGCCATAGGACTGCCTGTTGCCTGCCCTGCAGGTAGGATTGAAACCATTGGAGTGCATGGTTGTTAAAGGAGAAGGCCTTCAAGGTATTTATAAGCATTTTGTAATCAACTATGTCAAAAGCCTTGGAAAGATCTAGAAAGAGTGCTTAGGATAGTTTGGTATTGTTATGGTTGTGGTTTATAACATTATAGACAGAGAGGAGGGCTGAGGTAGTACTGTTGTGTGGCCTAAAGGCATGCTGAGAGTTAGACATCAGCTTATTCAGTGTGAGATATTACATGAGCTGTATGTGTATGTATTTCTCCATAATTTTAGCTAGTGGTGACAGAATTGCTATAGGGCTAAAGTTTGACAGTTCACTGGACCTGCCTCCTTTATGGAGAGGTATGATATGGGAGATTTTCCATATAGTGGGGATGGTAGCATCAGATATAGTTCAGTTGATCAAGATTGAGATAGGGTATGCTATGGCATCTGCAGCCTTTTGCAAACAGTCTGCAGGGAGGTGGTTGGCAGCCAGAGTGGCTGGTCTTAGTTTCTTAAGTAGGGCCTGAATAGGTTGAGTAGGAACAAGTTGGAAGCTAAAAGATGCTTGGGTACTGGGTGTGGCTGCATTTGAATTAGAGCCACTGGGAGTGCGTTGGCTGGCAAGAGACTGGATAGTCTCTGTGAAGAAGCTATTGAAGGTATTAGCAATGTCTTCTGGGGATTTTTGTTTGGAAGCTGAGGGGGGTGGGGTGGTGGTTTGACCTGGGTGAAGGAGTTTGTTTATTCCTGCCCAGAACTTTTGAGGTTTATTTTGGTGTTTTTGTTGTAGACGGCAGTAGTAGGTCTTTTTATATGAAGTTATGGATTTTTTAGTATCATTCCTTAAGTGTTTAAGTCCAAGTTGATCAAGTGGGGGGTTTGTAGTTCGGTAGGTGGCCCATACTTTGTTTCTAAGTGTAATTTTGGATTTGGTATCTTTAGAAAGCCAGGGTGCAGTATTAACTTTGGTTCTAATAGAGCTGGGAGCATGAGAATCAAAAATAGCAAGGAATTTGGTGTTAAAGTATGTGACCGTTTCCCCTAGGGGGGAGATTTTTTAGGACTGACCGGTTACATACATTAAGTTCATTTTGAAACTTGGTGAGAAAAAAATTCTTGTTGTTTGTTATTGTTCTATTGCTGGGTTGATAGGAGTAGTCTACCTTGAGCTTGATTATATAGGTGAGACAGTGGTAACTTAGGTCATCAGGCAAAGTGCCTGGTTTGTAGAATTGGAGTGGTTATTGACGAGTATCCAGTCTACGGTACTTTCTTTGTTATTGGGTTTTCCTGTCCTTGTGGGGGAGGATATGATCTGAGTAAACCCATAGAGGTTTACATGAGTTGTGGGGGGTTCAGAGGAACAGGTGTTCCAGTCGATGTTGAAATCCAAGAGAAGAATGGTTTCTTGGGGATAGTTATGGGATAACCAATATAAAACGTCTTCTAGGGTATCCATGTTCCTCCCCGGGGGAATGTAGACACAGACAATGTTTTGCGCTTGTTAATTTGTAGTTTTGAGATAAGTATTTCAGCATTATTGACCTGGGGTGGTTGTTGGGTGTCTGTGGTGACAGATAAGGTAGACTTGTAAAGTATGGCTACCCCACCACCCTTCTTAGAGGTATGAGCTAGTCGAAACATATTATACCCTGGTGTTAGAACCTCATTGCCCTTTGTGGCAGGTTTCAGCCATGTTTCTGTAAGGCATAATATTAACAGCTAAGAGGGCATGCTGGTGCTGAATTTTATTATTCATACTCCTAATGTTTAGATGGCAGGCCAGCAATGAGTTGGGAGGTCTAGTAGATGGAACTATGTTGGTAGGGGAGTTAGTTGGGATATTAAGCTCAACAGGTGGGGATGAACCAGGATTTAGGTGGATGTTACCATCCATAGTCAGGTTATAGTGTAGCCTGAGTATGAGTTTCAAGATTTTGAATAGAATTTTTTGACAGTATCTGGTTTTAGAAGTAATATAACTAGGTCTAATAAGATGGTAGTTTTTAGAGGTTGAGGAGTTAGACATGAGGGAAAGAGGAAGTGTGCATTTTTATTTGTTGCTGGTGGGATGGAAGTTTGGAATTTAGGGTAGTGGAAACCTGGGAGACTCTGATATTCATAGGCAGTAAGTAGATATGGGATGAGCAGCAGAGGTAGTAGTAGAGTTAACAGGAGTATTCTGTGTGATAGCATTGCTACTGGCAGAGGCCTAAAGCTAAAGCAAAGAAATAACAAGGAGAGAGGACAAGTAGTTTTAGGTTGAGGGTGATGCTGTTGAGTAACAGGTTGTTACTGATTGGTTTAGAAGTGCTAGGGTGTGGTTAATCACAATAAATTTAGCAAAACTAGGCGCAGGTGGGGATTTGGGGGCAGGGTGGGGCACGGAGTGAGCCTGAGGGAAGTGAGGTTGAGTGGAGCAGGGCTGAACCAAATCACAAGACACCAGTGCTCAGAGCATAAAGTATATTCTTGAGTGTAAAGACATATTTTATTTCAATTTCTTTAGGGGTAAAAAGCCAGTATAAATTTACAGTTTTGGAGGAGGTAGGAATTGTATGCTGTCAGTAGATTCAACTAAACACTAGTGAATGTAAGTAGGTCAGTTGTAAGATGATTTTGTAGCTTATAAGGGACTCAGGGGCTGTTTGCCATTGCAAGGACTCAGTAACACTAGTTACACGGTTCAAAGAAAAGAAATTTAGGGAAGTTAACCTTTTGCAGTCTTTAAGGCTCAGGACAGGGTGGTATTGCATTCTGCTTTATTCGCAGGCTGGGTGGTTCTTTTAGCGTTGAGAGCCTTTCAGAGATGGTAGTAGGGAAGTTAACCTTTTGCAGTCTTTAAGGCATAGGACAGGGTGGTATTGGATTCTGCTTTAGTCGCAGGCTGGGTAGTTGTTCTTTTTTATAAATTATTGTAAATGTATTAAAGAATATGGAAAACATTCATTTTCTAAGCTACTAATAAATGCTTTCAATAAATTTTATAAACTAATTATATCACCTTTAGTATGTGTGTCACCTTAGTCTTGAAGAAATATATCTCTAAATGACTGACATATATTGAATTCCAAAAATGCTACTTCTTCAGCATGTCATGAACAGAATTTTAGTAATTTTAGTGTACTGTACTGTAGTTTTTGTAGAGTGATGCCATAAAGGAGGAAAACATCTTCATCCTAACCTCAGAGTAAAAATGTACTGCATTTGTTTTTCATTATTCCATATTATTGGAAATCATCCCTCATTTAGCATGTTTTCTTTTTTGCAACCTGGAATGCTCACAATTTGACATTCATGAGTCTAGTAAACTTAAATGGAACTTAAGTCAACTAAAGGTTAATCCTAAAATAGAGTTACAAAAATAAACACTTGCTAAACACTGTAACCGGACCCAGTTTCATGCAGTATGCCCAACAGTCCCAGAGCATAATGCTACACTCTTAACAATTCACTTTCAAAACAAAAGGTCCCAATCGCCCTTTAAAAAAGAGATTGTAGTGTTTTGATAATCTTAACTGACTAAACTATAATAGGAAGTAAGTAATAATACAGTATGTGCTGTTACGCAAAGCCCATGGATGTCACTTAATTTAATTATGCCTTGTCCAGAAAACATTTGTGGGAGTCATGTGTACCGCTAGATATATGCACAGTATCAACAAGACTGAACAAATTTCATTCCAAGAACTGTTGGTGGGGGGGGGGGGTGCAAGAGCTCACTGAAGTTATTTAAATGGCCAGGAAGTGAAACTAAAGTTGCAGTCTACACAAAGGGAACTGTGACCTGGGTCCCATGTGGCTATTGAAAATAAATGCTTTAAATATTCTCGCTTT
>NC_056744.1:988415873-988523373 GCF_019279795.1 Protopterus annectens
GACCCCCTCCCCACCCCCCAACATCAGGGTGCAAGGGGCTTGCCTCCTTGCAAAAAACGACTTTAAAGGAGAAAAGCAATGTTCAACATTTTGCTGTTCTCTTGCCTTTTTGGTCTTTTTTATTTGAAATTTCAGGGCTTATTTTACATGTTTTGACATTTCAGTAGGGAGCTGTAAAAGTTACTTCATAAACTCTTGCAGCACAATTTGTGCATTTGTTTGTAGTTTGCAGAACTGGTGACTTCATAAAGTACTAAAGGCATTTATTATGAGTATAAATTATCAGTTGCTGCTGTTTTCAACATATGACATAACCAATGATAAGGAGCCAAAGCACCAGTGTTTTCAGGATGTCATTATTTGCATGTACAAGATATATTCCCAGCATGACACTGTAACAAATTAGTGATTGTCATATTAAACATGCAGTTTTCAAAAGACTCTATTGTCACATTTGAGGTAGCATGATGAAGCAGTTAGGAAGAACACGTGAACTGATAGTGAATTTCAGCACAAAACAGAGTAAGTTATGGACATAGGCTAGGATTACTTCCAATTACAATGAGTAAACTGGTCTGCCCAAAATACACAAAAGTTTGGGTACATCACCTATGAAAACAATTGTTTCTGGGAATACATGGATTACTACAGTCTTATCTAAGTATTTAGAGAAGCAATTGAATCCCCTTTTATTTTATAGTAAGAGTTTTATAAAATATAGTAGTGATTTCCTTACTAACCTTAATGACTCATCATATAATAATCATCATGACGAACTTATTTTAGTTACTATGGACATAAAATCATTGTTTACAGTGATACTGAATGATTTTGGTGTACAGTCCATAAGGGAATATTTGTGTTTACATAGCTACTTTCCAGCAACCAAAATAGAAATGTTTTGTTCTATGTTGGAAGTTGTGTTGAACAACATGTTTTTGTTCAACAAGAAATTATTTCACTAGCAACTGTGCATAGCCATGGGAACCCCAGTTGCTAACACCTATGCCAACCTAGTACTATCTAAATGGGAAGAATTCATCTTTGATGATGTTGAAACAATTCCTTTTAAGAATGTGAATTCAGTATATTTTAAACATTTTGTGGATGATATCTTCCTCATTTGGACTGTGAGTACAGAAAATCTTAGTACCTTTGTTTCCTCTTTACAAAATACTACAATATGTCTCTTGCTTGATTTAAATTCCTCTAAAGAAAAGATAAAAATGTTGGATACTAGTGTTGTATACAAAGAGAAGAAACCTGATACTATGATATATAAAAAAGATATTCAAGCCGCTCATTATGTTCACTCCAACAGTATGCACCCCAGGCATATATATAGAAGTGTAGTAAGAAGTCAATATTTGAGAGCCACCAGATTGAATACATCTGAAGAAAAATGTCTTCAAGAATTGGACATCATGGATAAAGACTTTAGAACTAGCAGTAACAATACACATTTAATTGAGATTATGAGACAGTCAGTATTAAGTGGCCTTTAAGGTTTGGGTATGCCCTATCTACATGACAGTGGCAACATACGTAATAATGTTAGGAATGGTAATATTGATCTTCATAGTCAAGCTACATTATGAAGTATAATCGACATAGTAATATGATGAAGTGGATTATAAATAAAAATTGGACAATATTACAATCTAATGATGACAGTAAGGATGTTGCTGGCGAAATACCTAAATTTGTATACAAAAGACAGAAAAACTTAAAACGATATTTATGTTATAATGATTTACATCAAAATAATGTAAGCACTTTCAGTGCAAAGAAAAAGGGTACCACCCCCTGCTATAACTGCACCTTTGCAGTGATATTAATATAGCTCCTTCAGTTGTACATCTCATTACAAAACAATAGTTTAAATTTAATACAAATGGAACATGTTATAAATATAGTTATTTACTTTGCTAATTGTGTAGCCTGTGATAATTTATTTATATAGAAAACCAACCAGATGGTAAAGGAATGGATTAGCTCACATTTATTGGACATACATAGAGGTGTTAAACCGATGCCTTATATAAGCATATTTTAGCTATGGGCAGTGAACAAAAAATTTACTCTGATCCATGTGGGGGTAATTTAACTACTAAAACTGAAATGTCTGAATATAAATGGATGAATTATTTCAGTGCTGATGTACCACCCGGTTTGAATAATCAACACAATATCATGATGCTAACACTCATGGTGCATCCTTGAAATGCAATATAAATGTCATTAGTATTCTGAATAAGGAATGAGGCATGCAAGCCAACCTCTGTCTTTGAACCATGGAATAAAACTCTGAGTCATATGCCCCATAACCGAGCAGGTCCACACTGCAAAACAACCATGCAGCTGCACCTGTAGCAACACACTCCCAAGCTGAATCATGCACACAGGTCCTGCATCAAAGGCTGCCAGTCATGTTCTGTTTGGGGAGAAGATGTACTCTCAGTGGACCTCAATACAGTGGTCAATACACATATCAGCAACATGATAACATTTGAGTGATCTGGATAGGTGGCATCACAGGAGGGCATTACGACCATAAACAGTGGAAATGTCACAGGTGAATCACCACTATATGTCTCCCTAAGTGGAATGCAGGCAGCAAGCACATATAGTCAATCATCCAACATGGACATAATGTATTAGGCCAACAATTCAACTATAAACATAGCTTTCTGGTCAATGCGACATGACACCAGCTGATATGTGGATGCAGGTGTGTCTACCCATAGCAGCCATCTTATTCCTACTGACCTGCAAACTTTCACCAGATAACACATGGGTCTATATTAAAATACCGAAACCTCACTTAAGCGAATACCTAAATGCCGACACATAAATAACAAACTGCAAAAACAGCGAACATCCTGAAGTGCGAAATTCAAAATATCGAATTGCCATAGTTGGCCAACCCCACCACCTGCTACATACTATCTACCCAAACAAAATAAATAATCCACACTTCCTCATATCTACACTTCACCCATATATCCCATATCCTAATCAAACATTCACTACACACCAATGTATCTAACTATAAACAAGCAACACCCAGCTATGGGAAAAGCATAATTTACGTATACATTAAGCTACACAACTATATTACTATACATGCACTTAACATAACCCTACTTCTAACCCTAAAGTAAAGGTTGCATGTATTACTATATATGCACTTATCTTAACCCACACCCTAACCCTAAGGTCCGTAACTATTGCGCATTTACATTAGGGAGCTATACCAGATAAGGTCCAACACCACCAGTCTCCATACTAGTAAAAGAAACCAGAACAAATACAGACCAACAATGGAACTCTAAGGAGGCAACCAACTTGTAACAAATCACACAACGAATTGACCTAGGTTTCGTCTTTATTAGACTTCTTCAGAATACAAATGATAAAAACCACACACTTTTTATATAAAACACATGATGATGACATCATCAAATAATCAATGCAAAAGGCCAGCTTTCAAAATAAAAGCAGCAGTAACAGTATAGTTAAAAATTTGCAGAAACCTAAAGTGAAGGCAACCCAATAGGCTCCAGCAAATGAACACTAGTCATAAAAACAAAGAATTATGAATTATAAATGTACGTGTGTGTAAATATAAAGAAGATGAAGGAATAACAATAATCAAACCTAACCCAAAATGTTCCTTAATTTCAAAATAGGCATAATGCTAATAGAGTCATTAATGCCTGGAAAAACTAAAGCATTCAATTTCAACTGCCATTTCATCTCACAGATATCTAGGTACACTTCGAGTTTGTTACCCTGATTACCAACTAGTAATTGCTGTATAACACTAAATTTAAAAGAATGACTAGCATTAGATTCAATATGCCTATATAAGGTATTTGTCTTTTTCTTCAATCTAATGTCCGATTGATGCTCCATGATGCGGTCCCTGAACGCCCTACAGGTCTTCCCAATGTAAAAGGCCGGGCACTGTCTGCATAAGGCCACATAAACCACACACCTACTGTAACAATCAAAATGAGCCCCGGACCTAATAGTGATCCCAGCCACTTTGTATTCGGAACCAGTTAAATTAATCAAATGACATACACTACACCTGCCACACCTAAAAGTGCCCCTACTCCTGTTGGTAGCAAGTTGGGGCACATGATCCCTTTCCAATAATTGCTTAAATGAACGACCTTTCCTAAAAGCACATCTAGGTGGGGCCCCCAATTTATCACTAACCAGTTTATCTAAATTCAAGAATTTCCAGTTACTTGTAACTATCTCAGAAATGTAAGGTGCATCAAAAGAATAGGTTGTGATGAAAAAAAGCTGTTCACCCTCGTTGCCCCGTGTATGCCTAACACCACTCTCAAAATCAGTTGTAATTGTGCCAACACTCTCACCATCCTCAGCATTGGCAACCAAAGATCCAGGCCCAGAAACGGGCTTACCATGTAATAATGCCCAATAAATGCCACTTGACCTTTTTGATATAACCTCTTCAGCAATACACGTACATAAGGTTAATGGGTACCCGCGCCTAATGAACATCAATTTAATAAATTCAATTTCCTTAAAAAAAATCAGAATCCAAACTAGTCATCCTTGCTGCCCTGACCATTTGCCCTTTCACAATTGCTTTCTTTTGATGGTCAGGGTGCCAGCTAGAATAACTCAAATAAGAGTTTGAAAATGTAGCCTTCCTGTGAATGGTGGAAATTAAACCTAAATCAACAGGATTAATAGTCAAGTGGACATCCAAATAATCAATTTCAGTATTGCTCATATTGTGGGTGAAATGTAAAAATTCTACCGAATTATTAATGTACTCAATAAATGCCTTAACATCTTCAAGTCCACCTTTCCAAACAATAAACAAGTCATCCAGGAAGCGGGTGTAAAAACTAACATGGGGCATAAATCGGCTAGTAAATAAAAATTCCTGCTCCCAGTATGCCATAACATAATTGGCATATACTGGAGCACAAGCCTCCCCCATAGCAACACCAGTTGTTTGCTTGTAGTAACAACCCTCAAATTGTATAAAGTTGTTATTGAGGACAATTTCCATCAAGCCAATCAACAAGTTAATTCTATCCTGACCATACAACCCTGTTTTGAACAACTGACGTTCCAACCATTCAAGCCCTATTGTAGTAGGAATAACCGAAAACAAATTAATGACGTCAACTGTGATCATTATGGTGTCATTGCTAACCCTAACACCCTTTAATTTCTCCAAAAATGACCAGGAATCTTTAGTAATGTAATCAAATTTCTTTAAACCCTTTTGTAGTTCATAATCCAAAAATTTGCTTATAAAGCAAGTTTTACTACGCTTTCCATCGACAATTGGTCTAAAGGCTAAGTTGTTTAAACCTTTATGTATTTTCGGTATCCCAAAAATCCCACTAACAAGAGGATAGTCATTGTTCAAATAACTATACTCCACTTCATTTATATGCCCCTGCCATAGTAAGTCTTCAATGAACAAATTAACTTTACTGTAA
Organism: Protopterus annectens; assembly: GCF_019279795.1. Lineage (NCBI taxonomy): Eukaryota > Metazoa > Chordata > Ceratodontiformes > Protopteridae > Protopterus > Protopterus annectens. Next base: position 988,421,372 of record NC_056744.1, read on the forward strand.
GCAATCTTGAGCTGGTTGAGGCTTACCTCTTCATAAGTATCTGTAGCTAACAAGGCCATCATATTGTTTACATAATCAATCCGATCAGTAATTACTAAGCCATTACCCTTGTCAGGTTTCATGAATCTAATAGTTCCATCATTCACTAATTCTTTAAGTAAGATATGCTCATCAGAAGTTAAATTGTCCATTTTATCATAAATTTGCTTGTTGTGTGCATATCTAGACTGGGAAAAATGTTCCCTGATTTCAAACTCACAAATCTTGTCATACGCGTTAATCACACCATTACTAGGGGGCATATACTTACTTGGTTTCTTTAAAACAGAGCTCGCTTTTGTACCATCAAATAGCAGTCTCAAATTCATTTTCCTAACTAACAATTTTAAATCAATTAAGGAATCACTTAAAATACCCCTTGCTAGTGGAACAAAGGTTAACCCCTTGGCTAATAATTCAACATGCCGCTCATTGATAGCTTTGCTAGAATAATTATAAATTTTAAAATCGTCATAGGTGTTAGTTACAATTGAAGGGTTACTGAGCCCGTAGTTACAAACAGCTTCGGATTCACCGTCAGCTATTTGAATTAATGCCTCAATGTCACAGTCATCTACAAAACTTTGAAGTATATAACTAGAAGACTGCACATTGGAATCGTTCACATCACCTATCGGTGCCTCACCATTCAAATCTAACTGTGTTGAAACCCGACTAGAAAAAGGAGGCAAATGATACAAGCTAACATCTAATAAGGAAACCAGTTCGGCATCCCCATTTCCAACATTATCAGCTATAAACCCTTTAAAACTAGTCATAGAGGGTGATACAGCACCATACTCAAGTGACTGTTTATTACCAACACCAGATGTGTCAATCTTATTAGCCATTAACAAAGTTTGTGGCTCTGTGGGTAGATCTGTTTCAGACAACCATACACTATCTTCACACACAAAAGATGAAACACCAGGATTCATACGCATATCTAATTGCGTATTGTCTATATTGTATGCATCCCCTAATACACACTCAGAATTAGTTGACAAATCTGAAGTTAAAGCACTAAAAGAAAAAGTGGGCCCCTCAAAAACGTTGCCACACGTTGCTGTAGGGTTATTTGATTCCAAAACGTGAATATTACTAAAAACAGGCTCACATAAATCACTATGAGTAAATAATGACGTGTTAACAATAATACACGCATTGCAATCTGTATCACTTCCCTCAAATAACATAGAAAAAGTCGCATTATTTTCGGAGCTTGATTTGTTAGGTATTCCTTCAAAAAATGTAGCAAAAATAAAAGTGCTAACATCACATTCGCTGTTTAATTGAGAAGAATTACTAGCTTTAAGCGAAACGTGTAAATTGTCACTTCCTTGTGAACACAGTTCATCACCTTCCATATGTGTGCCATTTAAGTTGAAACCCATGTAATAGCCAGAATCAGTGTTAGTGTCAAATAACAGTCTACCAGGTGCTGTACAAGTGTCTTTGATCAAATTTTGAAAATTATACGTGCCAAATATACTGTCTCTAGAAAGGTTACATAGATTACTTGTTCCAACCAAATGAGTCAGCGGCCACCCCTTCAAGCTAGGAGACGCCAAATGGCCGTTAGAAACAGTGTCATAACATTCCTGGTACAACGTACAAAAAGGGGGCTTTGTAGGAGCAAAGGAAGGACCTAAATAATGACGCTCACCTGGATGATTGAAGCCGTTAACAAGCCTCACCTCCTCCACTGACCCCGGTTGCCCCTGCTGTTCACATCGCTGAAGCTTCTTGTCTTTGGCTTCACCCCTTGTCTTACAAAGTCATTGAATTCATTGGTTTCTTGTCGCTGATTCTGACCCCTTATCCTCTCCGACCTTCTTGGCTCCACATCTAAAGGGAAATCCTCTCGACCAGGCTCCTCATTTGATACCTCATCCCCTGATGTCATTTCCGGTTCTCTATTGAATACGCTCTTGTTTAAAGGGACTCTGCCATAGCAATTACCCTCAGACATGGGATAAACTTGATTGCGCCTATACTCAATAGTATCCCTTTCAATCTTTTTTGCCTTCCTAGCATGTATAGACGCACATTGAGCATTCACATCAATCAGCAAATTGTTGTAGTTAGCTAAATAATGTTCGAAGTTTAAGTCAGTGGTGATTGCCTCGTTTTCCACTTCCAGCTCAACCAGTAAAGATGCAATTTGCTGATCATTATATTTAATAATAATATTAAGAAGTTCAAGCCCCATTTTATCGTAAAGCTTGTGTACTTCTTCAAGCATGTCTCTTTTAGCCTCAATACCATTAGGGTACTTCCAGGCCCGCAACCCCTTGGGTACTATACCACAATCAATGTTCTTTTGCAGGTAACCATTTTCGATTTGTAATTTTTTCAGCAAAAATAACTTTCTTTCAAAGTCTTTTAAGTGCTGTGCCAAGGGCTTGAAAGCATTTCTTTCTACATTCACTACACCCCCACCACATTGAAAATTAAAATCATTGACTCTCCACTTATCTACATCAAAGGCAGATGAAATGTTACCACCAGAGTTGCCAGAGGTGGATGGATTCGCAGCCCTCACTCCAGTATTCACCTCAGGAGAACCACGTCCTGCAATAACATTAGAAGCGAACTCACGCCTTCCAGCTGGCCCTGGTCCAGCCTTATTGTCCTTGTTGTCCTTTTGCTGACCTTCTACCAAACACTGAATTTGCTTCGAATGCTCTGCTAATTGCTGGTTAATAGCCTCCAATAAGCCCAAAAGGTCTGGTCCAACACCACCAGTCTCCATACTAGTAAAAGAAACCAGAACAAATACAGACCAACAATGGAACTATAAGGAGGCAACCAACTTGAAACAAATCACACAACGAAACACTGAATTTGCTTCGAATGCTCTGCTAATTGCTGGTTAATAGCCTCCAATAAGCCCAAAAGGTCTGGTCCAACACCACCAGTCTCCATACTAGTAAAAAAAACCAGAACAAATACAGACCAACAATGGAACTATAAGGAGGCAACCAACTTGAAACAAATCACACAACGAATTGACCTAGGTTTCGTCTTTATTAGACTTCTTCAGAATACAAATGATAAAAACCACACACTTTTTATATAAAACACATGATGATGACATCATCAAATAATCAATGCAAAAGGCCAGCTTTCAAAATAAAAGCAGCAGTAACAGTATAGTTAAACATTTGCAGAAACCTAAAGTGAAGGCAACCCAATAGGCTCCAGCAAATGAACACTAGTCATAAAAACAAAGAATTATGAATTATAAATGTACGTGTGTGTAAATATAAAGAAGATGAAGGAATAACAATAATCAAACCTAACCCAAAATGTTCCTTAATTTCAAAATAGGCATAATGCTAATAGAGTCATTAATGCCTGGAAAAACTAAAGCATTCAATTTCAACTGTCATTTCATCTCACAGATATCTAGGTACACTTCGAGTTTGTTACCCTGATTACCAACCAGTAATTGCTGTATAACACTAAATTTAAAAGAATGACTAGCATTAGATTCAATATGCCTATATAAGGCATTTGTCTTTTTCTACAATCTAATGTCTGATTTTGATGATGTCATCATCATGTGTTTTATATAAAAAGTGTGTGGTTTTTATCATTTGTATTCTGAAGAAGTCTAATAAAGACGAAACCTAGGTCAATTCGTTGTGTGATTTGTTACAACTTGGTTGCCTCCTTAGAGTTCCATTGTTGGTCTGTATTTGTTCTGGTTTCTTTTACTAGTATGGAGACTGGTGGTCTGGTTTATCCCATGTCTGAGGGTAATTGCTATGGCAGAGTCTCTTTAAACAAGAGCGTATTCAATAGAGAACCAGAAATGACATCAGGGGATGAGGTATCAAATGAGAAGCCTGGTCGAGAGGATTTCCCTTTAGATGTGGAGCCAAGAAGGTCGGAGAGGATAAGAAACCAATGAATTCAACGACTTTGTAAGACAAGGGGTGAAGCCAAAGACAAGAAGCTTCAGCGATGTGAACAGCAGGGGCAACCGGGGTCAGTGGAGGAGGTGAGGCTTGTTAACGGCTTCAATCATCCAGGTGAGCGTCATTATTTAGGTCCTTCCTTTGCTCCTACAAAGCCCCCTTTTTGTACGTTGTACCAGGAATGTTATGACACTGTTTCTAATGGCCATTTGGCGTCTCCTAGCTTGAAGGGGCGGCCGCTGACTCATTTGGTTGGAACAAGTAATCTATGTAGCCTTTCTAGAGACAGTACATTTGGCACGTATAATGTTCAAAATTTGATCAAAGACGCTTGTACAGCACCTGGTAGACTGTTATTTGACACTAACACTGATTCTGGCTATTACATGGGTTTCAACTTAAATGGCACACATATGGAAGGTGATGAACTGTGTTCACAAGGAAGTGACGATTTACGCGTTTTGCTTAAAGCTAGCAATTCTTCTCAATTAAACAGCGAATGTGATGTTAGCGCTTCTATTTTTGCTACGTTTTTTGAAGGAATACCTAACAAATCAAGCTCCGAAAATAATGCGACTTTTTCTATGTTATTTGTGGGAAGTGATACAGATTGCAATGCGTGTAATATTGTTAACACGTCATTATTTACTCATAGTGATTTATGTGAGCCTGTATTTAGTAATATTCACGTTTTGGAATCAAATAACCCTACAGCAACGTGTGGCAACGTTTTTGAGGGGCCCACTTTTTCTTTTAGTGCTTTAACTTCAGATTTGTCAACTAATTCTGAGTGTGTATTAGGGGATGCATACAATATAGACAATACGCAATTAGATATGCGTATGAATCCTGGTGTTTCATCTTTTGTGTGTGAAGATAGTGTATGGTTGTCTGAAACAGATCTACCCACAGAGCCACAAACTTTGTTAATGGCTAATAAGATTTATACATCTGGTGTTGGTAATAAACAGTCACTTGAGTATGGTGCTGTATCACCCTCTATGACTAGTTTTAAAGGGTTTATAGCTGATAATGTTGGAAATGGGGATGCCAAACTGGTTTCCTTATTAGATGTTAGCTTGTATCCTTTGCCTCCTTTTTCTAGTCGGGTTTCAACACAGTTAGATTTGAATGGTGAGGCACTGATGGGTGATGTGAACGATTCCAATGTGCAGTCTTCTAGTTATATACTTCAAAGTTTTGTAGATGACTGTGACATTGAGGCATTAATTCAAATAGCTGACGGTGAATCCAAAGCTGTTTGTAACTACGGGCTCAGTAACCCTTCAATTGTAACTAACACCTATGACGATTTTAAAATTTATAATTATTCTAGCAAAGCTATCAATGAGCGGCATGTTGAATTATTAGCCAAGGGGTTAACCTTTGTTCCACTAGCAAGGGGTATTTTAAGTGATTCCTTAATTGATTTAAAATTGTTAGTTAGGAAAATGAATTTGAGACTGCTATTTGATGGTACAAATTGCAGTAAAGCGAGCTCTGTTTTAAAGAAACCAAGTAAGTATATGCCCCCTAGTAATGGTGTGATTAACGCGTATGACAAGATTTGTGAGTTTGAAATCAGGGAACATTTTTCCCAGTCTAGATATGCACACAACAAGCAAATTTATGATAAAATGGACAATTTAACTTCTGATGAGCATATCTTACTTAAAGAATTAGTGAATGATGGAACTATTAGATTCATGAAACCTGACAAGGGTAATGGCTTAGTAATTACTGATCAGATTGATTATGTAAACAATATGATGGCCTTGTTAGCTACAGATACTTATGAAGAGGTAAGCCTCAACCAGCTCAATATTGCTTACAGTAAAGTTAATTTGTTCATTGAAGACTTACTATGGCAGGGGCATATAAATGAAGTGGAGTATAGTTATTTGAACAATGACTATCCTCTTGTTAGTGGGATTTTTGGGATACCGAAAATACATAAAGGTTTAAACAACTTAGCCTTTAGACCAATTGTCGATGGAAAGCGTAGTAAAACTTGCTTTATAAGCAAATTTTTGGATTATGAACTACAAAAGGGTTTAAAGAAATTTGATTACATTACTAAAGATTCCTGGTCATTTTTGGAGAAATTAAAGGGTGTTAGGGTTAGCAATGACACCATAATGATCACAGTTGACGTCGTTAATTTGTTTTCGGTTATTCCTACTACAATAGGGCTTGGATGGTTGGAACGTCAGTTGTTCAAAACAGGGTTGTATGGTCAGGATAGAATTAACTTGTTGATTGGCTTGATGGAAATTGTCCTCAATAACAACTTTATACAATTTGAGGGTTGTTACTACAAGCAAACAACTGGTGTTGCTATGGGGGAGGCTTGTGCTCCAGTATATGCCAATTATGTTATGGCATACTGGGAGCAGGAATTTTTATTTACTAGCTGATTTATGCCCCATGTTAGTTTTTAGACCCGCTTCCTGGACGACTTGTTTATTGTTTGGAAAGGTGGACTTGAAGATGTTAAGGCATTTATTGAGTACATTAATAATTCGGTAGAATTTTTACATTTCACCCACAATATGAGTAATACTGAAATTGATTATTTGGATGTCCACTTGACTATTAATCCTGTTGATTTAGGTTTAATTTCCACCATTCACAGGAAGGCTACATTTTCAAACTCTTATTTGAGTTATTCTAGCTGGCACCCTGACCATCAAAAGAAAGCAATTGTGAAAGGGCAAATGGTCAGGGCAGCAAGAATGACTAGTTTGGATTCTGATTTTTTTAAGGAAATTGAATTTATTAAATTGATGTTCATTAGGCGCGGGCACCCGTGTATTGCTGAAGAGGTTATATCAAAGAGGTCAAGTGGCATTTATTGGGCATTATTACATGGTAAGCCCGTTTCTGGGCCTGGATCTTTGTTTGCCAATGCTGAGGATGGTGAGAATGTTGGCACAATTACAACTGATTTTGAGAGTGGTGTTAGGCATACACGGGGCAACGAGGGTGAACAGCTTTTTTTCATTACGACCTATTCTTTTGATGCACCTTACATTTCTGAGATAGTTACAAGTAACTGGAAATTCTTGAATTTAGATAAACTGGTTAGTGATAAATTGGGGGCCCCACCTAGATGTGCTTTTAGGAAAGGTCGTTCATTTAAGCAATTATTGGAAAGGGATCATGTACCCCAACTTGCTACCAACAGGAGTAGGGGCACTTTTAGGTGTGGCAGGTGTAGTGTATGTCATTTGATTAATTTAACTGGTTCAGAATACAAAGTGGCTGGGATCACTATTAGGTCCGGGGCTCATTTTGATTGTTACAGTAGGTGTGTGGTTTATGTGGCCTTATGCGGACAGTGCCCAGCCTTTTACATTGAGAAGACCTGTAGGGCGTTCAGGGACCGCATCATGGAGCATCAATCGGACATTAGATTGAAGAAAAAGACAAATGCCTTATATAGGCATATTGAATCTAATGCTAGTCATTCTTTTAAATTTAGTGTTATACAGCAATTACTGGTTGGTAATCAGGGTAACAAACTCGAAGTGTACCTAGATATCTGTGAGATGAAATGGCAGTTGAAATTGAATGCTTTAGTTTTTCCAGGCATTAATGACTCTATTAGCATTATGCCTATTTTGAAATTAAGGAACATTTTGGGTTAGGTTTGATTATTGTTATTCCTTCATCTTCTTTATATTTACACACACGTACATTTATAATTCAGAATTCTTTGTTTTTATGACTAGTGTTCATTTGCTGGAGCCTATTGGGTTGCCTTCACTTTAGGTTTCTGCAAATTTTTAACTATACTGTTACTGCTGCTTTTATTTTGAAAGCTGGCCTTTTGCATTGATTATTTGATGATGTCATCATCATGTGTTTTATATAAAAAGTGTGTGGTTTTTATCATTTGTATTCTGAAGAAGTCTAATAAAGACGAAACCTAGGTCAATTCGTTGTGTGATTTGTTACAAGTTGGTTGCCTCCTTAGAGTTCCATTGTTGGTCTATACCAGATAAGGGTCAACTATGACAATTCGATATTTCAAATTTTGCACTTCAGGACATTCGGTGTTTTTGCGGTTTGCTATTTATTTGTTGGCGTTTAGGTATTCACATAAGTAAGGTTTCGCTATTTTAATATAGACCCAGAACACACTGTTGGAGGAGCCTACTATCTCTGCTACATCTCTGATACCCTCACCTCTTCCATTGTCTGCAGCATGTTAATAAAATCAATATGTTAACAATAACTTTTTTTTAGTCATAAACAGTCTAAACCTGATTTATTCAATATGGATGCATATAATTTAAAATATCTAGTAACAAGATATATATATATATATATATATATATATATATATATATATATATATATATATATATATATATATATTATATATATATATATATATATATATATATATATATATATATATATATATATATATATATATCATATTTTCTTGAATACTTTTTAACATTTAAAGACTCATATGATTTGGAATTATGTGAAATATTTCTGACTACTGATTTTAAAATTTTGCCTAAGTAAATTGACAACATTTCTGTGAATCAGTCATGCCCAGATATTACTCACCTTGCATGTTGGTCACTTAGACATTCATGAATTTTTGACAGACACTATAATTTTAGAAATATAGGATGTTCAGCCTTAAAATAATTAAACAATTCTACCATATAGCATGGCAAAAATACTTAGAAATCTATTCATTTATTTCTTATTATATTCAAATGTATCATTTGACTGTAAAATATCATAAAACACAAAATTATCTAACTGCAAAATCCATGAGAACTACACTGCCCCTTTGTTAGACTCTCCAATACCAGTATTGCCATTTTTGGTCAAAGCAAGAAGTATGTCTCACATTTCATGTTTTATGTTTGTACTGCTAATTTTGTCTCATCCAGAGACCATATATTAGGACCTATCCCTTGTGCAAAGCATGCTACCATATTATTCACCAGTAAAATTCAATGCGCCCTCATTTATTATTTGCTAATATAAATAAAGTTTGATTAGTGAAAATCACAATATGGGTTCAGCCTCCTTTATTTGTGGATTTTGAATTCATTGGATATCTTCTATACCATTCTACATCTTTTTCTGACAATAGTTTATTTTTCTTTTTTATACATGCTATATTTACTCTGTGAACTGCTAGTCAAAGATCAGGTAGAAAGAGTACCTTTCTACTTTTAGATACAGATTATTATATAGTCTGCCATAGAATTTTTAATTCCAATTTTAATTATAATTGCTTTTTTCTATTAACTTAATACAGGTTTACTAACCACAGATATATAAAATTAAGTAATTATAATGCATTTTTGTATAGAGTTCCCAATTCATGATATTTCACTGCAGAGTTCATTATTATGATTGAAAATTTTATATCCACTAGATTAAAAATACAGGTCTTGAGATTTTTTTCTCTCTTATAGATTGTGAATTACTGATATTCCATGTTTAGATTTGCACCCGGATTTACTAATCCTCCATGCAGGACTAGCAGGCGGCCGTTTAGGAGGAGGACAGCAGCGAGCCATGCGTAGTAATGAGGCATGCTACCTGAGCTCCTAGTCTTACATGGAGCATGTAAGAGTGCAGGGGGTGTGTCTGAGAGCAGAGCTCTCAGAATATACATGACCCCGCAATGAAGAACAGCAGAAAGGGGTCAGAAATTAGCAAGTCCACTCATAGGTGTCCGCATATCCCCACCAACAGTCCCCCTTGTCTACAACTGCAGAAGTATACATAAATTAAATGAACAAACCCCTTATTTATTTATTTACTTATTTATTTTTTATAAAAATCCGATTAAAGCTAACCGTAGGTGCGTGGGTGTGCCCATGGCTTAGCTATGGTTAATGCAGCTTAAATGGCCGAAGAGGATAACAAGGAAGATATATGAAAATGAAGTAGCAGAGCAATAGTGTAGTGGGCAGAGCATTCTCCTTATGAGCAGGCAGTCCTGGTTTGAGTCCCACTGCAGCACATTCCATTTTCCATGGCAAAGCATGTTATGATCAATATTTATGTTGCAAAACCCACTAAATAACATATTTTTATGAAGTGGAGTAATGCAGTAAATGCACATGTGAGGTGTCAGTGTCATAATGAATAAAGCACTAGTAAGCAGGTTTAAGCACCAATAAGCAGTAGTAAGCATATTTAAGCAATAGTAAGCGAGTTTAACCCTGTTTGTGCAGCAGTAAGCAATACCTACACTCGTTAAGCAATTCTGAAGCTAACTCTCTGTAAGCAGATGTAACAGCACGTTAGCAGTGCTTACAGTCACGCAAACCCACATAAGCACACTTACAAATGCTCAAAAGTGCCTTAATCACTCTGTATCCAATGGCCCTTGTTCTGCCCATCAACAAAACAAACATCCATGCATGTCTCAAACTCAGGACCCTAGTCACAGTAGTTAACCACCAAGCCATCACAGAAGTACAAATTAATGAGGTATCAGTAAACAAGTCTTCACCATAGTAAAACCAAACTGAACCTGTGAAAGGAATCATTATACAGACATATGTGCCTTAACCCACTACATAACATAAATATGTGAACTGGAGTACAGCAGTAAGGCCAGAAGTCAATTGTAATTGTAATAGAGTGTTGAAGTCCCCAGTAAAACACAATGACCTCATACAGAGTATGTACATATGAATAATGGATACCAGGCATACATATAAGGTGTAATGAATAATAACTCAATGTGAAAAAGGAATTATAATGCAAAGTGTAATGTAAGCAATGCTAAGTACTGCGCAGGCCAGCTTAGGAGGTGTAAGCAATGTGTAGGCCAGCTAACTCAATATGCCCAGTGTTATATCCCTTTAAATAATGCCAACTCTAGGTAAGCAGGTTTGCCCATAGCTTAGCCTTTTCAAAACTGGCCAATCACGGAAAAGCGCAGGAAATTGGACCTACTTAAACCCAAGAGACAGGAATACATCTCATAACTGATTGTAGCTTACCCTTGCAGGCACAATGGCAGTAAGGGGAGAAGGTGTGTGCTTCCGGGCACAGTGCTGGTGCATCCAGGAGTCCAAGTTCATGGCAGGACTCCTTGTCAAAGACCTTGATCAGAGACTGCTACAGGGCCAGTACCAGTGCACCCAATATAAGGCAGAGGCCTGGGACCATCTCGCCTGCGACCTCACCAGTGCCACTGGCATACCCCAAACTGGTGAGCAGGTCAGGCATCACTATGCTGACCTGAAGTGGCATAAGGGGGACCTCTTGGAGGAGTGGCTCCAAGAGGCTAGAGCAGCAGGGGATGTTCCAGTCATGTGTAAGTATCACCCCACTATGTGTGTAATAATTGCCAACTCAGTTATATCATGGATAGGTATGGCTAAATATTCCTCTTATGTCCCCCACAGCTGCAATGGAGGGGGCCGTGAACCAGGAGGCCCATTTCAGTCACCTGGCAAGGTTGTGATGCGAGGCATGTCAGTAATACTCATGCAATTACTGTCATAGGAAATAAAACTAAAAGTAGTAGTAAATTAATTGCCTGTATAAAACCTGTACAGTTCAAGGCAAGTACTGGATACACTAGAGATTATGGCTGGAAGAGTCTCATATCGTTTGTATGTCAATAAAAGTGTAATAGCCTGACAATAAAGGTCTAACTGCTGGACTGCATGTGTACACTCTGGTATCATATGGTAATGTAGATTAGCAATCATGTAATAGTACTGTAGTATTAAGCATGGTGACGCACACTGTGCACCATAAATTGAATGTGTAGGAATGCCTGTATATGACAGGTGTAATCCCCAGAGACCATTTAGTACAACTGAGAGACACATAGACAGAAAACAGGGAAAATGCAGACAACAAAACCCAAATAGCACATGCAACTGAGATGTGAAGTGTTGTTTTTTAAGCACACACAGCCATGGTTCAAATCCTGCCAGTGGTAGTACTCTACATACAGAATCATACACCACAACTGTACAGAAATGTCCAGAATGTCCAGTAAGGTGGCCTATATCTGTTGTCTATCAACCTGTCCCCCTGGGAAATCAGTGGGATGATCCCAGACATATAGGCAGCAAACAGGAAATACAACTGATTGATACACATCTATGAGAACAAAGCTAGCACACTAGCAACTCCACAATACCTTATGAAACTAAGAAGCCACGTATGTTGCATTTACACCCTAGCTTGTCAAGCTGTGGTCAGAGTGTGTACAGTAACAGAGTGAGATGTATGTGCATAATAGTAATGTGGAATCTGGTACTGTTTGTGGGAACATTCAGGTAGTGCTAATAAACATTTCTTCCACAGGTCTGTCAGATCCAAACACTGTGCCCAGAAATACAAGAATAATACCCAGTACTGATACTGTTTACATTGGTATTGTATGGCAGTGCAACTGATGCAGTTGCTATGAATAATGAGGTATTACACATCTCTGTCATCAACACTGTCCTACAACATATAACTGTCTAGGAAATCTGTATAAGAGTGTTGTAATACAAGGTCAGAATGCAAAAGCACAGGGGATTAATAAGACAGAAAGCAGATAGGAGATATACAGCAATATCTATATAGCAGACACAACTGTAATGGACAGTGTTTAAGTTGTAGCAGACAGAGCCATGGTCTGAATCCTGGGAGTGGATGTAGGCTGCATACAGAATCATACCCCAAAACTGTACAGATGAGGCCAGAATGTCCAGTATATGGGCCCAAATCTGCTGCCTGTCCCCTGTCCCCCTGGTAAGTCTGTGGGATGATCCCAGATGTTTTGCCAGCAAACAGGAAATACAAGTGATTGTCAAACACCTATGAGAACAAACCTGTCACTGTAGCAACCCCTGAAACTGTTAGGAGAGTAATATTTCAGGTATGTCCTATCTAGACTCCCATGTTGTCAAGCTGTGACCAGAGTGTGCACAGTAACAGAGTGAGATGTATGTGCATAATACTTATGTGTAATCTGAAAGTTTGTGTGGCAACAGTCAGGTAGTGCTAACAAACATTGCTCCCACAGGTATGTCGGATACGAACACTGTGTTGAGAAATACAGACCATTATAACCTGTAGTGGTACTGTTCACTCTGGTATTGTAGGGAATTGTGAGTGTTGCAGTTTCTTTGAATAATAAAGTATCACTGATCAATGTCACCCATACTATGCTACAGAATATAACTGTGTAGAAAAGCATGTATATGTGTGTGTCAGGTCACTAAAGGTGGAAGAGGGCAATGTTTTAGATATGTCCCGGTACACCAGCATGTGATCAACACATGCCCAGAGTCTGTGCAGAAAGAGTTGGATAGCTATGTGCAGAACATCAACCCAGAATCTGGGAGTATGTGTAGAAAACAGTTAGTGTTAATAAACATTCCCTCCACGGGTATACCAGGTAAGAGGTTTATACTGCAGGTAAAACCAGATCATGTGTAATGATGATGACAGCTCTATCACTGTCCAAACTAAGGCTATAGGGTAGTGTAGTAAGACTTGTAAGGTACAGATAACACCACTGACTAGGAAAGTAATGTAGACTGCAGGAATATACTAGTTGTTAATTGACATCTTTCTCTCCCCCCAGCACGTCTCCAACAATAATCAACATACTCACCCCAACTGGTATGTAATGTCACCTATGTTCTGATACTGTCCAATTGTTTGATAAATATATTAATGGTTCCCATGCATGTGCTATACTGAATTATTCCAGCATTGGTGGCATGGTGCCATCAATGTACCTGCATGCTGTTCTTATTACCACTGTGGTCTTAAATATGCATGTGTTCTGTTTGCTATGCAACTGTTCCGTATCTGGTGTCTGGGTTAATGGGAATATTATGCATGCTGTTATACCTACCCCTGGAATGTGTTGACTATTACTAACTCACATATGATGAAATCTAAACACTATAGCACGCTTGGGAAGGCCAGTCCCAGTGGACCCACCTCTCCCACCTCAGCTGGCCATTTCACCGGGCACCAGCACATCTGGGGCCCAACCCGGGAACTCCCAGTCCATTGACTCCCTGTCCATTGATCCTGCACCACCTTTGGGAGGAACCTCCTCAGGGCATGGAGCTCACCCCCCCAGGAGTGGGTGCAGACAGGCACCTGTTACACATCGCCAGGTTGGGGTTGTGGTGCGTACAGAGAGCAACCAGCAGTTTGGTGATCTTCTACACCAGCTCAAGGACTGTGAGTCATAATTAGAGAGTCAGCCTGGCTCTGCAACTCAGCCCCCAGCGGAGTCACCTTCTGGGCTGTGAAGGTGCAGTGGTGACTGCCCATGGGTGGGGACCTCAGTCCCACTGTTTCCACTAGGGGGTTCATGGGCTTCCAATTTCCCAACACCCCTCCCCATCAAGGTGTTTACCCCCCACATGTGTCATATACCACCCCTGTATGCATCTTATGTCTTGTCTGTTAACCTACCCATCCTACCTCACCAAATATACCTACTACCCCTACCCAACATCCCACTCTCACCTGAAAGAAAAAAAAAGGCCAATCTGTTCTCACAAAGAAATCTCGCCCCATACATTGCTGTCCATTTCACACATATGTGCACTGGACACATGTAATCCAGTCTAATTGGCATCACAACTTATTTTTGTTGTCCTCACCCCCTCCCAGGGGTTTGAGTGTGCAAATCTACCTGCAAATTCAGTGTATATGCACAGCTGTTGCTGTAGAAGTAATGGGCAGCTATGGACCTTCCCTACACCCTTCCTGCACATCCCTGGCTATTTTCTCTACTGTTGTTCCCTCTTTGTGCCCCTTTTTACACCACTTTGCTATCAACCCCTTTTTCTTTTCTTTGAAATAAATTAGTGCAGGGGTAAGCGGGAGTAAGCACTTTTAAGCAGCAGTAAGCGGGTTTAAGCCTGTTTGCATGGGGGGTAAGCAATGCCTACACAGGTTAAGCAATTTAGGAGCTAATTGAGTATAAGAAACTGTAACCGGAAGTCAGCAGTGCTTACCTCCACGCAAACCCACGCAAACCTGCTTACAACTGCTTTTAAAGTGCCTTAATCACTCTGTATCCAATGGCCATGTTCTGCCCAGCAACAAAATAAACAGCCTTAGCAAGGCTTGAACCCAGGAACCTGCACACCATAGTCAAAAGGATTTACCACTAAGCCATGTCACATACACACAACCCTGATGTTTTCAAGAACATATCATCCAGCCCAGTCATTCAACAGTACAGAGAATGTATTCCAACATTTAGATGTATGTGTGTGTGTAAATATATTAATATCTAAACAGATGCAACATATCTATATATGAAGATATACATATATATATCTATATAAATATAAATATATATATATATATATATATATATATATATATATATATATAAATATATATGAACATATATACATGCAAATGCCTACATCTATAGATATGTGTGTCTATATCTATATGTCTAATTATATACGGCAGGTTTTATACATATATATATATATATATATATATATATATATATATATATATATATATATATATATATATATGGTGTATATGGACATACATCTGTAGATAACAATGGGGAAATAACAAAAACGTATATGTCCACATGCAATGTTAATGGGGTTGAGAGGCCCCAAACAATATACGTCTTGTATGACTAGGTATACCCCCCATAGCCAAACATGTCCCCTCTGCAATACACTACCAAGTGTTGCAGATCCCATAACCAGGACAAGACACGACATAGGCTTCTCTAGGATACATATACACAGACACATATATGCATATACAGATATACATATATACATATATATACATACATATATATAGATATATATACATATATATACATACATATATATATATATGTAACTAAACATACACACGCAGAGATATGTACAGTAAGTTACATATGTAGTACGTACACACATTATGGAACAGCCACTATTCTTACAGTTACTGCCTTACCAACTGGAGATTGTATGAGCCACCCATACAAATGGCATTCATTGCCTGTAACATATACCCACAGAGATATCAAAGGATATAACACCACACACAGGTGTGCATAAATGGGAAAGCTTTATTTGTGTACTATTACAGTTGTATATGCCATGTCATATAGCTATTTAGACACGGACATCCATATAAACTGAGTAATGCAACTGTGAAACAGTTATACTAATACAGTAGTCTAGAAAAGTTAACAAATGTTGCTGTCCAGGCCAAAGCCATCAAGTAGTACAATAGTAAAGACAGACTGGGTCACAGGATACCAAACAATCGATGGTAAATAATGCAGGTGTATAGTTCAGCAGCCTCTATCTACACTCTATAGACAATCCCTAGGGAGTAAAGACCTCAGTTGACACAATGGGATGTATCTGTTACATAACAAGGCACAACTGACACTATCACAAGTATGCTGAGAAACAGAACAGTCTGTATGGCAGGCGGCAGTAGGCCTGCATTTAACCAAGGTGGATTGTATGGTAATATGCATCCATATACCTTAACGTAGCTCACCCCTGATGGACTTCAGGACTTTGGGTTTTCAGGATTTTGTAACGCTCCCATATACATATATGTATATATAGATATATATGTATACATAGATATACGTATATGTATATATAGATATATGTATATATAGCTATATATGTATGCACATCCTATGTGTACAGATATGCCTAGTTATTTTGGCATATATGTAGATATCAATAACTATATATGTATACATATCTATTCTGATATACCTACTACTGTCAATATATATGTAGATATCTATACATATATGTGCATATGTATCTCTATATGTATATGTGTAGACATATATTGCTCTGTATATGTATATGTCTGTGTTTATTTGTATATCTATGTACATATACATATACATCTATCTATGTTGATATGTATATCTTTATGTCTATATAGTTATCTGGATAAGTATATGTACATATATCATCACCATATGTCCTGAACATAAAGTGTAGCCCTACCTCAGCCCCTGTAGTCCAACATCATAGTGCAAGGGGATTTCAGGTATGTATAGCAGGTATACTTGTAGAGCATTGCTACTGTAATAAGGATTGTCTTCACAGACATGTTGTGTGTGGGAGTTAACATGTGTGCCATTGGCTACTGACAGACATCCTAAGGACATCATAGTACAGTACCACTGCTAGCACGTAATGCTCCTGTGGACTACAGCAGAGATAATGGCCAATATATGTGGACAGTCTGACACACTCTGGACAGTCTAGAGGTATACACATATCCTCTTAGTGCAAGACATGTGGACGAATCCTGACAATGTGGATGTTACCCATTTAGATGTGTATAATACTTAACTACTGGTATACATTTGCCCCCATAGGTTATGCATTCACACATCCCTGTCTGTCCTGCCACATAATAATCGCTGGTAAGGAGGTGCCATGGTCACATACCACCCACTAGATATTGACATACATCTGTACAGCATACCATTGCTCTGGCATACATGACTGTTATGGTGGCCCGGCAGCAGTACATCTGGCAAGTAACTGGACATTACATCTCACTGGGTAAGTACAATAAGCTGCTAGGCATGTAACAAAGCACTGTGTGGGCTACAGACAGACCGGCTCAACACTGGCCTACATTTCCTATGGGGGAATGCACATGTACCTGCACATAGATAGCAGGCTCTACAGGCATGGCACAGCACAGAGTAACATACACCTGTGTGTAAGTGCATCACCACAACCAATGTGAACACAGCCACAGCCACATAAGGCATGCTAGTGTATTATTACAATTTATGCACTATCTGTTCAACACCAACCTCATATGTGCCACCCACACATTAACCCTACATATACTGGGCCGCTATACAGTGTGGTCCACTGCCTGTCTGTGGTATGGAACATGTTTGTGTATGGCCCTACAAAAATGTAAGCTGATAGGGTAAAATACATTGGTGCAGCATGTAACATCAGAACAGGACCAAGAACAATGACATCTACCACAGTCTGTACACAGGCCAAGGTACATATTAACAATACACACACAGACCTCAGTACTGTACACACAACCACAGAATGTCCAGGTTATGTCATCAAATATAACCCCTACTATACATTACACGTGTAGCAGTCTGATGTCTCACTGGTTTGTTATCAGATATGATGTCATTAATTATGGTGTACAGTACATATGCACCCTTTACTGCATGACATATGTACAAAGGTTTTCAGGGTTGTGGCTAGAGGCACATACACAGGGCCAATATTGCATGTTGCTGTGATAATCTCATACATTTCCTGTTGTAACAGGGTTTGTTGCACCATATGTCCTGTGAAGGATATGAAGTCAGTATCTCTCATGGCTGTCACCATTTACAGACTGCAATCCTCACACTACCTTCTTAAGTTCACAGATAGGTGCTCTGTGGGTAAAACCTGAAAGAAACTGCACACTGGTCAGTCTGCAGATGGCCCTACAGATGGGTGATCCCTCATTAACATAGCACTGATATGGCAGGTATATAAACATGTAGGACAGCCATATCCACATACACCCCGTTAAACCAACATTACCCCAAATGCAGTATAGCAGCACTTACAGTCTGTAGTCATGTCAGGCACATCCCCCTCCTGTGTGTTGGCCTGTTTCCACAGTGTATGTTGTTAGAGGTAAACCCCAATCAATCTGAGATGCTGTTTGCCAAACAACAGCTCAAATTCCTGCTCACAGTGAATGAACGGCCCACCACCAACATGATGTTCCTAGATATTGGTGTTTCTTTCCATGCATTTGGCTATGGGAATGTTACCATAGCTGTTCCACATGCAATCAGCTAGAGGAGGGCTGCAATTTGTGCAGAGACCATCAACTGATCCCGAGCATCGCTTAAAATACACATGCTCCTGCCTAAGCAAAGCAGATGTAAGTCTCCACATCCACCAGACAGGGAGTAGGAGAGGCAGACAGAGGCACAAAAAAGCCTAGGAGGGGTGGGAGAGTAAAACTTATGCATGTTTGTGTCACACACCTACCAGTACAGGGTATCAAACTCCCGATGACTATGCAGTGCTATCACATGTCCATGCAGTTATTGGATGCACCACATAGGTTACATGTTGGGGAGCCCTCAGAATGTATATCTGATGGTGAGTGACATCTACAACAAGGATATGGTAGCTATGTGGTAGGTGTAGTACACATGCCTGCCTGCATGAACAGGTGTCAGCATCAACACAGCCACACTCTCACAGGGACACACACACACACACACACACATTGCCACACTTGGCAGGGGCAGGAATACAACTCATCACTAGTGGGATTGCCACAGCACAGTACTGTGCAGGTATCACATGCATCACAGGGGTCATATGGAGGTTATATGTGCAAAGGGTATGTGGAGGTGTCTGACATCAGACAGCATGATTCAGTATTCCAGTCGGGGTTATAGTGAGTGTGAATGTGGTCATACTCATCATACATCGCACACACAGACACGGGTGCGAGTACTGACATGCATGTGTGCACTGATTCATGGGTGTGTTGTGGTTGACGGTGCCAGACAGCTATACAATGCTAGGTGATGGGTATACCTTGGTATCAGGCCACATGACAATGATCTGCATTGTGGCTCAGGGGTGTAGTGTCTGGAGTTGCCCACACAGGTGGGTATTGTATTCACAAAACAGTCACCTGGGTGACTATTGCGTGTGGCCAACGCTGTGCATTGCTTGCCATGTATGTGTTCCTTAGTCCATGATATGGACAGTGTCTGGGATGTGCACACCTCCCACATGCATGTACAGTGACATGTGCAACTGTACCTGGAGTGTCTGGCCCATGTTGTGTACAAAGATCATTATCATCAGATGTGCCAGTCCTGGCCTCATGTGGTGGGGACTGATCATGGAGAGCAGGTTTGCCCTGCACCTACATTGATAGCATGATACTTGTATTCCCTGGTGTCAGTGGCATCAGACCATACAGGTCTTGTGTTTCAGGCATGTTATGTCCTTTGTGGGTCACATTTGATGGCACCACAGGTGTTGCAGGTGTCCAGTGCGGAACATGCGGGAGGTGTACTGTCAGCATGTACATGCCTATTGGACTAATGGACAGGGTGCCATGCCCTCTGTAGCCCACTGCAATCACACCATGGTTACTATCAGTGGGCAATATGCAGGGTACTACCAACTTAGCGGCTGTTGCCTATGCAAGTGCATGTGTGTATGAGACATGGGTTGAGAGTGTACTCTGGGTAATTAAAGGGTTGCTAACATTGTTCAGCTGGCATTGATGTCACATTTAGGGATATAAATTTGCACCCCAGCCTCTTGGCTATTTCACATCTGTTATCCCTGTATGGTGGCATTGTGATATATATACTTGGCCCACCATATAAGACGTTTGCAAACCCCACTCCACATTGAGATCAGTTGTTACACACTCACACCCAGCGTACAAATGACAAACACAGACACACACTCACCTGTCATGTCTGGGATTAGAACTTCTACCTAACTATTATATTACACTATAGCACTATGACATTATGCAATGTGCCACAGAGGTTATTGGAGTTGTCCTTACCCAAAGGTGTATTTTACAGTGAATGACATTAGCAGGATTGTCAAAGTAGAGCATTTGAATTGTAGTGAGTTTGACTAGCCTAAAATGCATTGCCCTACACAAACATAGAAACACACACAAAGCATCCAAAACTGCCATGTGTAGGGATAGAACCCCTACCAGAGTTCTATATCACACTACAGCATGATGCTGTTATAGGATGCACCACAGAGATTACTGGAGTGCCCCTTCCCCAAAGGTGTAATTCACAGTGAATGACATCAGCAGGATTACCTAAGAAGGGCATTTGAATTGTAGTGAGTGTGACTAGCCTATAATGCATTGCTTTACACACACACACACACACACACACACACACACACACACACACACACACACACACACACAATTGCTAAGCCTGGGATTAGAACTCCTACCTAGCTAATTTATTACACTACAGCAGTACAGAGTTATAGGATGTGCTATGGAGATTACTGAGCTACAACCTTCCCAGAGGTGAATTTCTTGGTGGATGACATCAGCAGCCTTGCCAAAGTAGAGCATTTGAATTGTAGGGTGTGTGACTACCCTGAAAAGCATTGTTGTCTACACAGATAGAGTCGGACAGATGCACACACACACACACACACACACACACACACACACACATACACACACACACACACTTGCCAAGTCTTGGATTAGAACTCCTGCCTAACTATTTTATCACCTTACAGCAGTAAGCAGTAATGGCATATGTTACAGAGATTACTGGGCTACAACCTTCCCAGCAGTGTATTTCTAGGTGGATGACATCAGCAGCCTTGCCAAAGTAGAGCACTTGAATTGCAGGGAGTGTGACTATCCTAAAAAGCATTGCTCTCTACACAGACAGTCGGACAGACACACAAACGCACACACACACACACACACACACACACACACACACACACACACACACACACACACACACACACACACACACACACACACACACACACACACACACTCTTGCCAAGTCTGGGATTAGAACGCCTACCTAACTATTTTATCACACTGCAGCAGTACGCAGTTATGGCACGTGCTATGGAGATTACTGGGTTACAACCTTCCCAGAGATGTATTTCTTGGGGGATGACATCAACGGCCTTAACAAAGTAAAGCATTTGAGTGTAACTACCCTAAAAAGCATTGTTCTCTGCAAAGACACACACACAAACACACACACACACACACACACACACACACACACACACACACACACACACACACACACACACACACACACACACACACACACACACACATACACATTTGCCATGTCTGGGATTAGAACTCCTACCTAACTAGTTTACTACACTACAGCAATACATAGTTACGGGATGCACCATGGAGAATACTGGGCTACAACTTTCCCAAATGTGTATTTCACAGTGTATGACCTCAGCAGGCTTGTCATAGTAGGGCTATGGTGAGGACAGTGTGTGTGTATGGGCCATAGCCCATTCATCTAGAGGTTGATACACCACATGCAGGCACACACAGGGTCAGAATTCACAGCTGCATGTATACAGCTGCTAGTTGACTACTTCCTTGTACAGTCATGTTGCACAGCTAGCATGTGCACCACATAGTCTGTAATGCTGAAAGATACCAGTGCCTAGTATCTACAGTGATTGACATCTTTGAACCTCATGTGGTTGTGGACTTTTGGCTGTGTGCTGGGTGGGACAGGTCTGAATGGCTCATTGTCACAGTCACCCTTTTCCACACATCTATGTATGTCTATCTTTGGCTTATTATAGTGTGTTGTTCTTAGATATATGTATATATTCCTATCCACTGTGTGTGCAAAGCATGTGTGGTGCACTGTGACTGCCAGATATGTCTGGTCCACTGGTGTTTGCAGACATGGCCTTCATGTGTTTAAGTGTGTGAGCATGCCCAGTATGACCTTTCAGTATGTTGTTGACTGATATTGCCTTCATTTCTCTAAGTGTGTGAGCATGCCCTGTATGCCTGTCTGTATTGAATGTGTAGATTGAGTCCATGTAGTTTGTACTGCAGTGATCACCTTTGTGTTGTACACCTACAGGTACCATACTGTTTCTGCAGAGTATCCGTCGAT
This sequence comes from Protopterus annectens, assembly GCF_019279795.1. Classification (NCBI taxonomy): domain Eukaryota; kingdom Metazoa; phylum Chordata; order Ceratodontiformes; family Protopteridae; genus Protopterus; species Protopterus annectens. The sequence continues at coordinate 988,444,034 of NC_056744.1, forward strand.
CATTTGGCATTGACTGTTACTACATTTCTACATAGGATGGAGGGGGCACACCTGTCTATTTCTATATTTCTACACATGATTGGGGGGCACACCTGACTGGTACTCCATTTCTAAGTAGGATGGGGGGGCACACCTGACACTTGTACACATTTGCTATGACTGTACTGGTATGTCAGGTACTACATTTCATTCTGTAATCATACCTATCGTGCTACATATTAGTTTCTGACTTCCTACCCTTCAGAACTAACTTCCAACTGCCTGACCTGCTGTAGTCTGTCTGTGTAGGCCTGGGGGGAGGTCACCCATAGACATCATTCAGAGTCCATAGCACAGCCTTTGCTTGTGTTTGTCTACACCTGTCCTGTTGGCTGTGATTGTTGTTGGATATGTGAACCCCCCTGATTGGCACGTGTGAGTCACTTACCTTGTGGGTGTCCCAGTATTGAGGGTGGTGCTGCAGGGCCGCCTATGTCGGATGCACATAGTACACTCCCTACACATGGTTGAACACAGGTAGTATAATGTTAGGCATCCCTTTTACTGTATGTTAGAGTCAGAGAGAGGTGTTATTCCCTGGGTCCCTCCTGTGTCAGTGCATGTGCTATGCGTTGCCTCTTTGCCAAGGCCAGGGCATACTGGGCATGCCTCCTTTTGCCTACTGGGGCTGGCTCAGTTTGTTTCTCCTCTGAGTCACTCTGTGCCTGTGCAGGCCTTGGCAATGATGGGAGGGTGTATGGCCCTGCCCTTGCTGTTAGTTTCATAGTTTCATAGTATAGTACTAGGCTATCTGCCCTGGGGCATTTGTAAGCCTAGCCATAGTAATGTGGCTTTTGCCACCCCATGAAATGGTACAAAAATGTACAGAATAAATCTAGAATACTGTGCCTCTGTCTAGTAGTGACACAGTGAAGGTCCCCTTATATAATAGAATTAGTTTACTGTGCCCCTGTCTAGCAGTGACACAGATGTGACCCCTGGGTAAACTTTCGATCTCCCATCCACTCATCAAGATTTCTCTTGAAGAGAGTCAGTGAGGGGCTCTGCCTAATACGAATTGGGATCCTGTTCCAAAGCATGGAAAGCCTCTGGGTTATGAATCTATCCCTCCAGCATGTCCTATTCATACTTGTGCCGAGGTTTAAGTCTTTAGCTCTCGTGGTCCTGATGGATTTGGATTTTTTGAGGTGGAGCATGTCCATCAAATCCTGATTGGACATGGCCTTGTACGTCAGGCAGAGATCACCTCTGAGCAGGCAGTATGCTACTGAATAGAGCTGAAGTTTCTTTAGTTCATAGGTTCATAGGTTCATACTAGGCTATCTGCCCAAGGGCATTTATAAGCCTATCCCATAGTTATTTGGCTTTCGCCACCCCTTTAGTTTGAATAAAACTATGCCTATTATTTTGCTGTGCCTCTGTCAAGCAGTGACACTGAAGTAATCCTGGGGTCTGGGTCTGCAATACCATACCCCATCCATTAGTCAAGATTCCTCTAAGGCCCAGAGTGCTCTGCCTCACATGTACTGGGATTTTTTTTGTTCACAGCATAGTCTCTCTCTGGTGATGTGTCTGTCCTCCATGTTCTATTAATAATAATGTCCGGTCAAGGTTTTAAGTCTCCCCTTGTGGTTCTGAGGGATCTAGATTTTGAGGTGAAGCATATTCATCAAATCAGGGTTTGACATGGCCTTATGTCAGGCACAGGTCACCTCTGAGTCTGGCGGAATAAGACATATGTTGGAGACCCTTGATCCTTTTGGTGAGGTACTTTTGTGGTCTCTCCAGCTGTTGCAAGTGCCGGGTGAGGTACATACCAAATGGGGCATTGTACTCAATCATGGGTCTGATAAGGGAGGAATATAGGGGTACAATGACATCCTTGGATCTGGATGTGGATCCCTTCATGATGAGGTGTGCAAGGTAGAATGTTTTTCTAACCACTTTGGCAACGTGGGTGTCAAATGAGAGGTCGCTGTTTACTTGGGTCCCTAGGTCTCTGATTAATTTTTCCGTACTCAGTGGGTTTCTGTCTATGTGATAATTTGTGGGTACTTTGTTTTTCCCAAAAGGGATGACTATACATTTTTTGGCATTTAGTTTAAGGCCGTGACTACGGCACCAGTTGTTTGTTTCAGTGAGGCCTTTTTGTAGAATGTGTGTGTCTGCTGGTGTATCGACTATGACGCCTAGTTTGCAGTCATCTGCAAACTTTGTCAGCCACAGCCCTCCCATGTTTGCTTTAACATCTGAGAAATAAATGCCGAACAAGAGGGGTCCCAGGACAGATCCCTGTGGGACACCACTTGTGACTGGCTTTGAGTCTGACATTGCTCCAGCGATTTTAACTTTATGGGTTCTGTCCTTTAGCCAGTTTGCAACCCATCTAGTGACATAAGGGTTTACTTTTAAGCTGTTTATCTTATCTATGATGCCTGAGTGGGGTATTGTGTCGAAGGCCTTAGCCAAGTCCAGGTATGCTGTATGGACGGCTTTGCCCTCATCAATGGCTCTAGTGACTGTTTCGAAAAAGTCAACCAGGTTTAAAAGGCAGGATCTGCCCTTCACAAAGCGGAACTGGGTGGGGTCAGGTGTCTGTAGGTCCCCTATGTCTCTGTTTATGAGTTCCATAATGATTATTTCCATAGCTTTGCATACCAGGCTAGTTAAGCTTATGGGGCGGTAGTTTCCAGGGTCTGTAGAGGCACCCTCCCTTGTGGAGTGGGACCACTGTTGCTGTACGCCAGTGTACAGGTACATATCTCGAAGTAAGGCTAAGGTTAAATAGCATTTTTGTATGTTGGTTTAGCTCCTCTTGGAGTTCACGTAACACGCACCCCGGGATACCATCAGGTCCCATTGATGCTGTGTTTTTTGCTTTGTTTAGGGTGGTTTTCATTTGGACATCTGAGATGACAGGGAGATTACATTCAGCTGGGATAAGTATTTCTTCTTTTGGGGGTGAAGGAGGCGAGAAATTTGCACTGAACCTGTCAGCCAGAATGTTAGCAATATCTGTGGGTTCAGTGTATTTTTTGTTGTTGTGAACCAACTCTGAGCATATCTGAGGGTTTCCGCCCAGGTTTCTAACATCAGGTCCCATTGATGCTGTGTTTTTTGCTTTGTTTAGGGCAGTTTTCACTTAGACATCTGAGATGACAGGGAGATTACATTCAGCTGGGATAAGTATTTCTTCTTTTGGGGGTGAAGGAGGCGAGAAATTTGCACTGCACCTGTCAGCCAGAATGTTAGCAATATCTGTGGGTTCAGTGTATTTTTTGTTGTTGTGAACCAACTCTGAGCATATCTGAGGGTTTCCGCCCAGGTTTCTAACATAGCTGAAGAAGGCTTCATGGTTATCTTTAGTGTCCTTAGCAATTTTTCTCTCAAAGTTTGCCTTGGATGTTTTAATGAGAGAATGTAGTTTTCTGCTAATGTTGATTAGAGACGTCTTCCCTTCGTGGGATTTCACTCTGACGTGCAGTAGCTTCCTTCTTTTGTTATACAATTTGTTTATGGCTGAGGTCCACCAGACAGGATGCTTACATTTGGTGGAGAGGGACTTGGATTTGTTTGGGATTGCATGATCCATGCATTCTTGGATATGTCCATAGAAAGCATTTGTGAAGGATTCGGCATTGCGGGATGTGGTATCCACTGGCACAGTGGGCTTAAAGGATACCATCTCCATCTTAAGAAGAGTGAAGTCTGCTTTTGAGAAGTTTTTCACTGTGGTCTTTTGTGCTGGGAGTGGAGGTGGGATATGTATATCCAGGGTGATTAGTTTGTGGTCAGATCTCACTAGTGAGGGGTATACTTCCGGTGTGGAGCATTTTGTCCCCATGTTTGTGATGATCAGGTCTAGTCTAGTAGTGTTCCTGTTGCAGCTGTTTCCACAGGATCATATTGTGTTGCATGGCACATATGAGGACAATTTGGGTATATGTAGCTTGTGAGTACTGCAAGGCTCCACAGGATGTGTCCAGGCACCGGAACTGTGACTTGAGCATCCCAAACACACACTTTACAATAATTCTGGTCTGTGTGTGTGGCTCATTATGGAGTTCTTGTTCAGGTGTGTGTGTATTTCTGATCGGTGTCATCAGCCACGACTCCAGTGCGTATCCAGCATCCCCTACTAGGTCGCAGTGAAAGATGTCCCCATTGGCAAATTTCTGGTCATCAGATGCCAGTTGTGGGAATCGTAATAGCTTCCAGGGCAGCCAGCACACACATTCATTATTATGCCCTGGGCATCCCACATGACCTGGTAGTTAATGGAGGGCAAGCCCTTGCAGTTGATGTAGACCCTACCATGCTCACTGGGTGGTGCTTTGATGCATATATGTGTGCAGTGTATAGCAGTCACTATCTCAGGGTATTCTGTTGCATATTGCTGGCCAACACCTCATGGGTGTTGTGGAAATATACGTTCTCACTGACATGTGCTGACATGGCACCCAGGAACTGGTGGAGTACCCTGGATGCTGATGCCTGTGAGATCCCCATCATATCCCCAGTTGGCCTTTGGAAGGTACCTGTAGCTAGTATTCTTAGACCTACACATACCTTGGTATCCACTGGGATGGGTTCCCTTCTGTGGGCCAGCACAGCTCAACAATTTGCTGTAGGAGGTCCCTGTCCACACTATAGCGCACCACTATCTCCAGCTCATGTAGCCCCTGGTAGGTTACCCTGGGTCTTTACACTCTTCTCTGTCTCCTCACTGTGGGTTGGTAGACAGCATTCACATCCTCACCACCCTCAGCCTCTTCCACAAGTTGTTGTATGATAGCTATTGCAGCCCCTATCATTTTGCTGTTGTGAGTGTTACAAGTTCCCAGCTTGTTTACACCGATGGTGTAGAGTGTGGGAAAAAACAGAGGGTTAAGGTATTTCTATAGTTTATAGTAGTGTTCTGGGCTGGGCTGGTCTGCTGCCTGTGTATTTGGTTGATTCTGATACATTTCACCTGCCACCTATGCTAGTTTTCCTAGATTACCTTCCTACTGCTGTTTACCCTTCCCATTGCCTTCCCGTTTAAGCCCAGGGACCCGCCACACAAATTGACTGCTCAAATTTGCACAGATCTGCTATTTCCTGGTTTAATTTTTTTTAAAAACCTCTAAAACCTGGTGTGCAGCATGCACACCCACCTAGGCAATGTACAGATTGCTAGGCAGAGTCAGACACACTCCCTTGCTTAGCTGTGCTTAGCTAGGAGCAAACCTGAGCCACAGGGCTCCAGTCCACTTACAGTATGCCTGACACACACACACTCATGATGTCACCTAACTCCTAGGCTTGCACCAAGCTATGCCTACTCTTACACTGTTGGGACCTGACTAGCATGCTGGGGAAAACTGGGATTCACTATCATTCCCCTCATTTGCATAGGATTGCCTGCTAATGCATAGTTACATGTCTCACCCTGAGCCTCCCCCCTTAGCAACTACTACTCACTGGCCATGTTGTCTTCTGCCTGCCATTGACTTGCATGGCAGAATAGTGATTTTAGTTAGAATGCTTATTTTAGGTTTATTTTGTTATTTTCCCCCTATCCCATTTGCACGCCGCTGCCCTACACTTAAACAGCCAAGATCGGCTATAAAAAAATTAAAGTTGATTTTTTTATTTTTTATGTTGTTTGCAATGCTGATGGCCTTACACTTTGCCATTGTCATGCTTCCTGACTGATACGCAGCCTTTATTTGGAGCTGTCATGTTTTCATTTTAGATTTTGCAGAGTACATTTCTGCTGATAGCACTAGTCCTGCACGGCCAGTTGCAAGCGTCCTGGATCGCAAATTCACCTCATTTGCATAGATTTCTCCTGGAAATGGGGTGATTTGCATACAAGGGCTTAGCCCGTGCAGGACTAGTGCAGGAGCGCTTGTGCACGCCCCTGCAGGCTGTTCCTGGATTGCACGGCAGACATATTGCCAGCTAGAGCTCCTGCACTGACCCTGCATGCCATATAAGGCATGCAGAATCCAGGGGTCTGTTTCTTAAACAGTTACATTTTTGTATTTAAGATTATTCTTCTTTTGTCTGCAATTCTTTCTTTTAATTATAAGATCAACACAAGCTATATATTACTTTTTATTTCATTTTGTTACCACTTTCAAACCTTTTAAATTCAATTGTACTACCAAAAGAAGAAGCACCACAGTGTATCCAACTGCCCAAATAAATCCTGCAAGCACGATGATTTATTACAAAAAACAAAAAAAATCACATAAAGCGCTTTTTGTCAGGCCACATAGCCTAACTTCTTCAGATAATTATACAACATAGGCCATATACTATATAGGACGTGAAAAGGAAGTGAAAGGTCAGCTGGTTCCTGAATCAGCAGGAATCAGCTGCTCTTAAAGTCGCAACCACCTTCATTCATTACCTAAAGTATATAGCTTAAACAGTTCTCATCTAACACATTGTTTTAAAGCAATATTTTAAAATAATATTTTAAAATAATAGTTAAATAGTGTAAAAGATCAGTGTAAAAACTCAAAAACCAATGATTATCTATTATGAAATATTAATGCAATTAAAATTAAAATTAACAGTGTATGTGTGTATTTATATTTATGTTTTGTGTTCGAGTATAATAAACCTTAAAAGCATGTAAATAAAAACATGTAAGTGAAAAACAGCAAAACCTGACTAAAAAGCTGAAAGTCAAATACACTCTAGGACAATAGTATGCATAGACCATTTTAATCACAGCATAAACGTCAACTCCTGACCAAATTTTTAAGTTGTAGAATGCACTTAATTGAATAGATTTCATTGATGCCCGGAGGGTAACATGCAAAGGTATGTAATTGCCAACTCAATTCTAATTTCTCTAAGAGCAAGGAAAGAGGCCCTCCTCTAGGGTCATAGGCAGTACAATCTATAGCCCTAAAAGTAAAACCATGGGTGGGTGCTTTCGTAATGTGCCTGGCCAATGCGTTCTCTGATTTGTTAGACCTAATAGCGTATGTGCGTTCATAGACCCTGTCCCTAAGCCTTCTATCAGTTTTGCCAATATAGAAGGCAGGACAGGTGTGACACTTAGCCAAGTATACCACTCCCTTGGAGTTACAATCAAATTTGTACTTAGTGTTGTATTCAAAACCTCTTATACTAAATTTTATTCCCTGTTCCATATATTTACAATAGGGGCATGACAAACACTTGTTCATACCTGCATGGTTAAATGTAACAAAGTTTGAGTACCGAGTTTCCACTAGATTCTTTATGTTTTTTCCTTTTCTATAAACTATTTTAGGGAAGTCAATAGGACCTCTTGGTAGATGTGTATCCATGTGTATCAAGTCCCAATTTTTCCTTAAAATATTAATAAAATCATAACCGTCTATACAATACATAATAATAAGCCTATTTTCATTTTCATTTAGTGTCCCATCCTGTAATGTACAACTGTTTGTTTCTAAACTCTGGTTACTTGATAATATTGCTTTGTAAAAGCCCACTTTTCTTTTATTTTTCACTTCCTGACAAATTTCTTGTAGGAGTGAAATAGGATAACCTATCTTTATAAACATGTCCATAAGTGTTGAGCATTCTTCAATGAACTGGTTGCCATCCGTAACCATTCGAGCTGCCCTTACAAATTGGCCCTTAACAACCGAATGGTTTTGATGAGCCGGATGGCAGCTACTATAGTGAAGAAATGCATTTGAATATGTTTCCTTTCTATAAATCCTGGCTTTAAAACATTGATTTTGTCTATCCTTACTTAAATCAACATCCAAGTAAGCAATTCTATCTTGTGAAAAAGTATATGTGAATTTTAAGAATGTACTAGTGTTGTTTAAGTAAGTTAAAAAGTTAGAAGCCTCCTGTTGGTTACCCTGGAACAGGATAAATATATCATCCAGGAAATGTATATAATATTTAATCTTACTTGTGTATGTAGTTACACCAAAGACATGTTCATGTTCCCAGTAGGCCATTACTAAATTTGCAAATGTACTACCGCATGGAGAGCCCATCGCCACTCCTATTTTTTGTAAGTAGTATCTGTTGTTAAAGGTGATGAAATTGTTGGAAAGAACTGTGTCCAATAGTTCAGCCATCAATTTTATTTCATTCTAGGGGGCTCACATATCATGTAGTAATAAACTCACCCATTCAATTCCCTCTGTGTGGGGAATTGATGAATACAAGTCGTTCACATCTTTTGTAAGAAAGTTTAAATCATCTTGATATTGTAGGTGTTTTATATTGTCCAAAAATGTCCAAGAATCTTTAGAAATGTACTTTTGTTGAGCCACATATTTCTTTAAAGTGTGGTCAATAAATTTAGAGCAAGCATAAGTAATACTTGCTCTAGCATCGACCAATGGTCTCATGGGTGGTTTGTCTATGCTTTTATGTATTTTTGGTACTCCAAAAATAGTAGGTATCCTTGGGGCTGACATATGTAAATAATTTGCTACAGTCATATCTATCCTTGCTTCAATGAATAATTCTTCAAGAAATAACTTAACTTTTCTATAAGCTATGTTTAATTCATTCTTTGATACCTCCTCATAAGTGTCACTTTCTAAAATGGTCTGAATTTTATTGTTATAATAATCCAAATTGAAAATAACTATGCCCCCTCCTTTGTCTGGTTTCATAGTCCTGACTTGTGCTTGTTGCAGACACATAAGTGCTTGTTTTTCTTCCTTGGTGATGTTATAGTTAAAGTTAGTATTGTATTCATTATTCATCTTATTTTGTGAAAAATATCTAACATACATATTTTTTCAAACAAAGCCACGTCTGGATGGGGATGGGGGCAAAATGTACTAGTAATATAAAATGGTGTGATAGAGGATGGTGCCTCTCCTAGCAATAAGTTTAAATTCAACTTCCTAATGAATAATTTAAGGTCGATAATAAACTCTGCTACGTTGGTTCTACATGAGGGAACAAAAGTGAAACCTTTTGCTAATAAATTAGCTAAAGTAGTATCAACATGAAAGTCAGAGTAATTAAAAATCTTAAAGCCCCCAGTGGAATTGTATACAATAGTAACAACTGGTTCTTCTAAAAGTGCATTCTCATTGTCTGGTTTCTCCTGCTGTGTTGGTTCTGCAATGGAAAGAACTGTAGTGCCCACATTAGTATGTTCACTAGTTACTGGTGTGAATGATAGTATGTTTTTTTCGTGCCTTGCCTCAGGTTGTACCCCTAGACAGAAACTTGAAAATCCTGATTACCAAAGCCATTTTGGCTTCTTGGACCATAGTGAGCATTGTGAGAGTTAATACCCTGGTTAGCTGCATTAAGTCTATTGATTTGAACCCCATTTGAATTAGTCTTGTACTTTTTATTGCTGTTGTTGTTGTTGTTGTTGTCATTATTACCTTTCTTTTTGGGCATTTGTGTCCAGCCCTCTTCAAATTGGTCCAATTCATGCATGTCCGTGGCTCCGCCAACTCCCCCTGCTGTCATACCCTGACTTTGGTCCCTGATGTTACCAAAGTTTGTCTGGGACAAGGGAGGTGCTGGATATGCCAAGCCCTTATGATAGGCTTCCCTGTCACGGTTTAGTTTCTTGACTTTGTTGTTTTTTTAATTTCTCAAGGTAATGGTCAATAGTAGAAAACGATCTTTCATATTCATTCTTATAACGAAAAAAGTCACTGTCTCTCTTTATTTCACCACCCAACCTAGTAGCTACCTGTAATAAGTCATCTGCAGTTTTTTGGTAGTGCATACTTATAAGTGTAACAGTTCAATACCATGATTATTAAACATTTTAATTAAATCCTGGTGAAATTCTGAACCTCCTACCAGTCCAGTGGGATATTGCCAAATTCGAAGACCTTTTGGAACTATGCCTTCACTAATACATTGTTTAAAATAAGCTAGTTCCAAATGTAGTTTTTTGTATTTAATTAACTTTAAGTAATAGTTTAAGTTAGCCATTCAATGTTTCAGATTGTACATTTTCAGTAATTAGCTCACCTTGTGTTCGAGCTGAAGTAGGAAGCTGAAAAGCTGGTAACTGTTCTGACCAAGAAGAAAAGTCAAAATTAAAGTTCAGGTTTGCTGCTGATCCGTTGGAAGTGCGCTCTCTTTGTAAAACATGGCCTTCGCCTCTGTTGTTATGCCCACATTCCAATTCTTCTTGTGGTGTGGGGTGAATAGACAAGTTGAGAAGAGAATCCTCGTCTGGTGTATCCATACAGTTGTTAGACAAAGGACTTACTAGTTTCTCTTGTTTAGTAGATGGTAATGAAGGTGCTTTTGCTGTAATGGGTGGCGCCATAGGTTTCCCAGCCAAACTGTCAACTCTAGCCACCAATACATCAAGCTGTTTAGATAATTTAAGCACTAGAGCCGATAAAGTACATAGTGCTCCTTCTGTTTCATTCATACCTTCATCTGGGTCAGAAGTGAGGGAAGCAGGTACATTTGTAGGCTCTTCCATTCCCCACACAGAGGGAATTGAATGGGTGAGTTTATTACTACATGATATGTGAGCCCCCTAGAATGAAATAAAATTGATGGCTGAACTATTGGACACAGATCTTTCCAACAATTTCATCACCTTTAACAACAGATACTACTTAGAAAAAATAGGAGTGGCGTTGGGCTCTCCATGCGGTAGTACATTTGCAAATTTAGTAATGGCCTACTGGGAACATGAACATGTCTTTGGTGTAACTACATACACAAGTAAGATTAAATATTATATACGTTTCCTGGATGATATATTTATCCTGTTCCAGGGTAACCAACAGGAGGCTTCTAACTTTTAAACTTACTTAAACAACACTAGTACATTCTTAAAATTCACATATAATTTTTCACAGGATAGAATTGCTTACTTGGATGTTGATTTAAGCAAGGATAGATAAAATCAATGTTTTAAAGCCAGGATTTATAGAAAGGAAACATATTCAGATGCATTTCTTCACTATAGTAGCTGCCATCTGGCCCATCAAAAACGTTTGGTTGTTAAGGGCCAATTTGTAAGGGCAGCTCGAATGGTTACAGATGACAACCAGTTCATTGAAAAATGCTCAACATTTATGGGCATGTTTAAAAAGAGAGATTATCCTATTTCACTCCTACAAGAAATTTGTCAGGAAGTGAAAAATAAAAGAGAAGTGGGCTTTTACAAAGCAATATTATCAAGTAACCAGAGTTTAGAAACAAACAGTTGTACATTACAGGATGGGAACTAAATGAAAATTAAAATAGGCTTATTATTACGTATAGTATAGACAGTTATGATTTTATAAATATTTTAAGGAAAAATTGGGACTTGATACACATGGATACACATCTACCAAGAGGTCCTATTGACTTCCCTAAAATAGTTTATAGAAAAGGAAAAAACTTAATGAATCTAGTCGAAACTCGGTACTCAAACTTTGTTATATTTAACCATGCAGGTATGAACAAGTGTTTGTCATGCCCCTATTGTAAATATATGGAGCAGGGAATAAAATTTAGTATAAGAGGTTTTGAATACAACACTAAGTACAAATTTTATTGTAACTCCAAGGGAGTGGTATACTTCGCTAAGTGTCACACCTATCCTGCCTTCTATATCGGCAAAACTGACAGAAGGCTTAGGGACAGGGTCTATGAAGACACATACACTATTAGGTCTAACAAATCAGAGAATGCATTGGCCAGGCACATTATGAAAGCACCCACCCATGGTTTTACTTTTAGGGCTATAGATTGTATTGCCTATGACTCTAGAGGAGGGTCTCTTTCCTTGCTCTTAGAGAAATTAGAATTGAGTTGGCAATTACGTACCTTTGCATGTTACCCTCCGGGCATCAATGAAATGTATTCAATTAAGTGCATTCTACAACTTAAAAATTTGGTCAGGAGTTTACCTTAATGCTGTGTTTAAAATGGTCTATGCATACTATTGTCTTAGAGTGTATTTGACTTTCAGCTTTTTAAGTCAGGTTTTGCTGTTTTTCACTTACATGTTTTTATTTACATGCATTTAACATTTATTATACTCGAACACAAAACATAAATATAAATACACACATGCACTGTTAATTTTAATTTTAATTGCATTAATATTTCGTAATAGATAATTATTGTTTTTAAGATTTTTTACACTGATCTTTTACACTATTTAACTATTATTTTAAAATATTATTTTAAATTATTGCTTTAAAACAATGTTTTAGATGAGATCTGTTTAAGCTATATACTTTAGGTAATGAATGAAGGTGGTTGCTTCTTTAAGAGCAGCTGATTCCTGCTGATTCAGGAACCAGCTGACTTTTCACTTCCTTTTTACTTCCTATATAGTGTATGGCCTAATTTGTATATTTATCTGAAGGAGTTGGGCTATGTGGCCTGACGAAAAGCACTTTATGTGATTTTTTTTTGTAATACACAGTATATTAACTCATCGTGCTTGCAGGATTTATTTAGGCAGTTTGATACACTGTGGTGCTTCTTCTTTTAGTAGTATGGATCCAGTTTGTGTTTGTGTCTAAACTTCAATTGTAGTTTGCTATGGAACTAACTTTATTATCATTAAATGTTAATGGTCTAAATAACCTTAAAATGAGGGCAAACCTAATAAAATATCTGGAATTGAATAACCCTCTTGTTCTATTCCTCAGAGAGGCAGACTTTTCTTTCAAAAATGAAGATAACTGGAATTCCAATAAATATTTAGTTTTGGCTCAATCTTCTATTAAATCTAAAAGAAGAGGAGTAGCTATTCTGCAGAAAAAAGAAATGCAATTGACTCATTATATTCAAATATGAAGAATGAGAGAGGTTATTTACTTTAATTATTATAAAATATAGATAGAGACTATGGGTTCTTGTCAATTTATACTGTTTTTTGGCAGAGAGGTTAGCTAATAAACATTTAATTTCATAATGAATAACTACAAGGGAAATTTAATATTAATTGGAGATTTTAATTGTCTATTAAATAATTCAGAGTACAATTCTTCCAGAAGATTTAAATTACTTCCCATTGATAGATCTTTGAATACTTGGAAAGAAAATTTTAATATTAATGTTACCTTTAATTTTAAAGATATACATTCATTAAATGCTATTCATTACTCCTTTAACTTTGGTACCCAAACAAGAATTGATAATTTATTGGTTTCTCAAGACATTTTTTCCAGAATAACCACTTTGAATTTAATACTGTGTTCATTCTATGATCACAATGCATTAATTTTATAAATAGAAACATATTTATAAAAATGATCATGTATTACCAGAATTCCAGCATATATTACTAAAATGGATGAATACAAAACCTGATAACTTAATGAAATAGATAATTGTATGCCCTTTAATAATACTCCACATTCTAATCTCTTTTAAAGCTTATATATATATGGTCAATCAATATATTGGTATAATCATAAACTAAAGAAAATGTAATAATGTAATCAGTTATTCAAATAAAATTAAAAGAAAGTAAGAAAAAAGGGGAGACAAATTTGCATCCAACAAAGAAGAAGTAAAGGTCCTCAGTAATAAATTTAATAAACTGTTATCTCATAAAACTGAATTAGCACTAGAAAAATTGGAAATAGCTTTGTACTTGAGATCTCCTAAACATCTAAAAATATTATAAAAAGAATTAAGCTTCAAATTAGTATTAATAATATTAAATAAATAAAAAAACCTAGCAACAAAACTATATATATATATATATATATATATATATATATATATATATATATATATTAGAATTTATTAATTATCACTAAATCAAAATGTAACAAATACATAAATAAAGCTAATATCTATAATTGACCAATCCTCAGTAAAAATAACACCCCTCCCCCAAAAAATATTTATTGAAATATTTAATGCTTCAGGAAATAAAAAAAACTAATTATTACATCAAATAAAGTTCATGGAAATTATGGTATTATTCCAGAATTATATAAATGATCTCCTCAAAAACTATAGTACAGCTACATAAAGTTATGATAGATGTACAGAACTATAAAACACCTGCCTCCATCTTGGAACTATGCCTTGACTACTCCAATTATAAAAGAAGGTAAGACGCCACGTTTTTTTCATATAGACCCATATCCTTATTAAATGTGGATTATAACATTTTGATGTTCATCTTAGCAGACAAGTTCATAAAATTTACCTACTTTAATTAGTTTAGATCAATATGATTGTATTTATAATAGACAAGCATATGATAATATCAAAAGACATATTACTCTAACAGAAGTTATGAATACTAGAAAATATTAATCACATTTTATTAGTTTAGATATTGAAAAAGCATTTGATTCTATTCAAAGTTTTAAGTCAGTTCAATTTTCCTCCTCAATTTATTTAAACACTAAAGTTTATTTCTAAAACTAACACAGCTTATGTAAAATTTGGTCCATTTACCTCAATCTTCATAACCATAACAAAGGAACTAAATATATCTGTCCTCTTTCTCCTTTATTATTCAATTTAGCTACTGAAATGTTCACAATTTTAATTAATTCAAAGGTTCAGGGTTTAGAGATTAATCAAGAATTGAATTAAAAAATATGCTGTTTGCTGGTGATATTTTGTTAACTGTGGAAAATTATAATGATACATTAAAATAACTGAAATTTATTATAGAAAATTTTCAAACAATTTCAAATCTTTATGTTAATAATTCTAAATCTAATTATCTTCTTCTTAATATTGCAATAGTACTTCTTAAAAGTACATTAAATTCAGATCATTATGTAATTGATAAAGAATTTACTTATCTACTATATTTAGGAAGTCATATATTATAAAGTACTGAAGAAACTTTAAATTTTAACTATGAAAAAAACATATCTTCATTAACTAATTTAATTAACATCTGGAATAAAATTCTCATTCCATTTGAAGTCAGACTACAACTAATTAAACAATATTACGTCCAAAAATATTTTGCATAGCTCAATCCCTTATATAGCAACATAATAAAAATTAAATTAAAAGAATAAACAATTTACTTCCAGATTTGCTATGATATCCAAATAAAGGTAGAATGAGTTTATATATTCATTTTAGACCTTGAAATTCTGGAGGTATTAACTTTCTGGGTATAGATACATATGCAGATGCTACAATGTTTTAAACCATCTTTAACCAGCTAGAAAATAATTATACTACAAACTGGAAAACCTTACATTATCACTTGTTTAATATAAATAAATTGAAATTTTCAGATTTTAACAATCATAAATTTTATAATCCCTTCTGGATATTTATATGTAATTACATACAAATTGCTATTTACCCTCTTACAAAATCAATTTTTATAAATTTAATCTTAAATAATTACAAAACAATAATTTCAAATAATTCAAATTATAGGTTTTGGTTGGAGTCTTGTCATTCCATTTTCTTTAGTAAAAAACTTAACAATAATTTAATAATACATATACTCCATCAATGGGAAAATCAATTATTTTGCTGGGATCAAAAATTTGAGGAAGTTAAAATAAAATTATTTAAAACTTTATGCCTAGAATTTAATACTGATATTAGAGATTTACCTAATTTGAAATTAGTTATTACATTCATTCATACTAAGCACTCACACATATGTAGGTCTTTGAGTAAGGAGGTTCCAAAGTTGATTAAAATTTTAAATTAAATTACATACAAAAAACATGAAATTAATAACTTGATCTTAATATTACATATAATAATAGCAAAAATATTAGTAATTTACATGATAGATTCTGGAATTTCATTACAAAACAACACAACATTTCTTTAACTGAACAAAATAAAGTGCAACTTTTTCTTTCTATTGCGAGTACATCTTGGTCTCTTTCTTGGAGATTATTTACTTGGAAATTCATACATAAAGCTTTTTGACTCCTATTAGAGTTGCTAAATTTAAAAAAGAAAATTAAATTGAATGCTAGAGATATAAAAATATTGTAATGCTAATTGGTCACATGTTTTTGACTCTCCTATGTTGTGTAATTTTTGGAAAAAGGTTCAAGATTTTCTCAAAGCATTATGGTCTGATTCTTTCACTCTAACAAAAGAACTAATATTATTCAATGTTTTAGAAATAGAAAGTAGAAAAATATTTTTATTTACCTTGAACAATTCTTTCTATGTCTAGGAAAAACATCACAAGAAAATGGTTTCTCCTTAAGGGGCACTGCTATTAAAAAAACAGCAGCTAAGAAGAACAAAGATTTTCCTAACAACACTAAAGACAATCCCTGGTTGAAAGTATTAGCCCTCATTGAAACTTTTCATCATAGATTTGCTTATCTTATTTGTTAATTGAATTATTAATCATAGCTTGTGTTATTTACATATATTGTAGTCTCAGGCAATCTGTACTATATTGTAAATGGTTTGTTTTTTTTATCTTTTTTATTCTTGAAATATGTAAAGTATTCAAGTTGTAAAATGTATGTAATTATTGTTATATATTCTGCAACATTTTCTAATAAAATAAAATATTTTAAGGGAAAAAAAAGAAACTCATAATATGATATTGCAGACGTTTAAAGCACAATGGTAAGGTAGATAAAAATCATAGCAGTATCCATGTTTAAGCATTAAATTCATAATAGCTTTCTTAAAACATAAGAGGTGGCAGTTAAGAGACTAACCAAGACAACTAATTAATTACAGTATAGATCACTGTGTTATAAATAGGATGAATCTTGAGCAAATTGGAAAGATTAAAATAGGATGAACTGAAAAATGTTCTTTTTCTTCAGTTTATATTCTTAGACCTTGTTGCAATTTTTTTCTCTGCCATAGGTCAGTCTGTGATTATGATTTATCTTAGGGACCAATCTGGCCCTTAAAGGCCTCCCAAAACAACTCTGGGTTAATCTCATAGAGATGTCCTCTTTATGCACTTGAATATGACTGAATTTGTGACTATCCCACAGTCATGGCTAATGGTAAGGATTTTCTAGATATAGGTCATGATTCCTGTTATCTACCATTGTAGCAAAGCATTGTTTGTGCCACTATTTGAAACTTAGTGGGAAAGGCGAGACAGGGGTATATGCTTCCCCTCACTCTTCTCAGCTGACATATGAACATTCTCTATGGGAATATAGTTAAATATTTCAGGAATTCGCTGTGTCTATCTTCTGCAAGCTTTTATTTCCCCTAAGAGTGTTGCCCATGTTACTGACTATAATTCAGTTAGAGAAACATTTCCAGCCTTGTTGGAAGGATCCTTCAGCTACATTCAAAACATGAGAAGAAGCCCTCTTTAATAACCATATATTATTCATTTGCCACTGATTACTCAGTACATTATTTTTTAGCATATCTTTAGTCTTCATTTTGCTTTCTAATGTTGTTTAATGTCACTGTAGTACTGTTTGACTGCCTAGCTTGTGATAAAATAATGGTTCTTTGAATGGTATGCAATTGTATAGAAGCAAATAAGCATCTTCTTCAGTGATCATTCAATATAGCAACCACAGGAACATCAAAACTTGAAATATTAAAAACAACAAAGTAGCACCGCAGAGAGTATATTGTAGTAGGCAAGGCTATGACAAACAATATATGCTAGAAAGCTGTTCATTGGTATCATGGTTACAGACATACACCTTAGAAGACAGTAGAAACAGTTCAGGTCCGGTAACGTTTTTTTTTTCATCATGTCGCCCTTAGGATTCCGGATACTGGCTAAGGCTCTTGTCACCCCTATAGTGCCCTTTTTAGGCAAGGTTCAAATAACAAATTCACCACCGTAACATGTACAAGCAAGCAAAATCTGAGGGTAATGCTACTCAATACTAGAAGTCTAAACCTCAAAATGCACTCAATCGAGGCACTCCTTAAAATGGAGAACACTGACATCTGTGCAGTGACAGAGACCTGATTCAAAGCTCCAGAGAGCACCCCTGCATTACCAGGCTTCAATTCATACCACACCTTTCGGCCACCTAACCCAGAAAGAAACATTAAAGGTGGAGACGTGTCCATATTCACTAAGAATATCCACACCTCCAGGCTAGTTGCACAGCATAATGCATCTGAGATTATCCAAGTGCAACTAACATTGGGCAAGACCGCAATCCAAATTGTAGCTTGCTACAGACCCCCCACCATGCCCCAGGATTCACACTCCTCATTTCTTGATACACTGGAAAGTATTAGGGTATAACCCAACACCCTAATAATGGGCAATTTCAACTACCCCACCATTAACTGGGAAAACTACTCATGTGCCAACTCTTTTGTTCAATTTTTTTCTAGAATTCATAAATTCCAACGCCTTGGATCAATTTATTCACACCCCCACCAGGGGCAGCAATATCCTAGACCTGGTCATTACCAACATGGAAAACCGGTGTTCCACACCAGAGGTCAATTCCTTGTTGGTCAGATCCGACCACTAGCTAATCAGCCTAGACATCCACATCCCACCCCCACCCCCAATTAGGGAAGCCATCATAAAAAACTTCTCCAAAGCCAACTTCACACTTCTTAAGACAGAAGTGGCAAACTTCATGACACCCATGCAGACGGACAATAGAGGTATGACTGCCGAATCCTACACAAATGCACTTTATAAGCACTTACACGAGTGCATGGATCATGCTTTCCCTAATAGAACCAAGATGTTATCCTCCAAAAAAAAGGAAACCAATCTGGTGGTCCTCTGCCATAAACAACCTCTACAACAGAAGAAAGAAACAGTTGCAAAAAAGAACAAAATCCCATAACTGGAGGAACTCCCTGGTCAACCTCAGTAAGAAGCTGAGATCCCTCATAAAATCCTCCAAAGCTAGTTACAAAAACAAAATTGCCACTGACTCTAAAGACAACCGCAAAGCATTCTATAGCTATGTCAAGAATCTAAATGGGAATACTCAGATCTGCTCTGAGTTACAGCACAATGGCACTAAATATACAGAACCAACTGATATTGCCAACATCCTGGCAGATAGGTTCAGTGTTAACTTTACCCCCCTCTCACCCCCTAGAGGGCCCATCTCTATAAGAATGCAAAGTTCCTATAATCATGGCTGCACAGGTAAAAAACACACTTTCCAAAGCCAAGAACACAGCATCCATGGGACCTGACAATATCCCAGGCTGCGTTCTACATGAACTACAGAATGAACTGGCACCCTACCTAAGTACCATGTTCAATCATAGCCTCACCTCAGGCTTTGTACCCACTGAATGGTGCACCACGATGGTTATCCCACTCCACAAAGGGGGAGCCATGATGGACCCCGGGAACTACTGCCCCATTAGCCTGACGAGCCTGGTCTGCAAGGCCATGGAACGTATCATCATGGAACTCATAAACAAAGACATTGGTAATCTGTAAACTCTGGACTCTACCCAGTTTGGATTTGTAAAAGGCAGATCATGTCTCCTAAACCTGATTGACTTCTTTGAAGCAGTCACCAAAGCCATAGATGAGGGTAAAATGGTTCACACAGCTTATCTAGATCTTGTCAAGGCTTTCGACACCATCCCCCACTCTGGAATTATAGATAAGCTCACTAAACTAGGTATAAATCCCTATGTCACAAGATGGGTTGCCAACTGGCTCACGGACAGAACCCACACTGTGAAAGTAGCGGATTCCAAATCCGACATCAAACCAGTGACAAGTGGAGTACCACAGGGTTCTGTCCTGGGTCCTCTCCTGTTTGGCATCTACTTCGCTGAAGTGCAGGCCAACACAGAAGGTCTTTGGCTAACAAAGTTTGTAGATGACTGCAAACTAGGAGCTGTAATTGAAACTCCTAACGATGTGGACAAACTACAAAAGGGCCTCACTGAGACAGATACCTAGTGTCAAAGCCATGGCCTGAAGCTCAATGCCAAAAAGTGTATTGTCATCCCCTTTGGTAAAAACTCTGTACCCATGAACTACCACATAGCTGGTAGTCTACTTAATGCCAAAAATGTGATAAGAGACCTTGGGACACAGGTGGACAGTAGTCTCTCCTTTGATAACCACATCGCCACAGTGGTCAGGAAATCCTTCTACATGGCTCATCTCATCACAAAAGGATTCTCATCCAGAATAAAAGAGGTCATTGTTCCCCTCTACTCATCACTCATTAGACCCATTATAGAGTACAATGCCCCTTTTGGTATGTACCTCACAAGACATCTACAACAAATGGAAAGACCACAGAAATACCTCACAAAGAGGATTACTGGCCTCAAACAGATGCCCTATGCAGACCGCCTCAAAAAACTACAGCTTTACTCCATCACATATCGCCTACTCAGGGGCGAACTCTGCCTAACATACAAAGCTATGTCAAGCCCAGAGCTGTTGGACATGCTCCACTTAAAGAAATCCCAATCCCTCCGAGCTACATGCCCTAGGGACCTAAACCTTGTCACCACAATAAACAGAACATGCTGGAGGGATAGATTCCTGTCCCAGAGACTTCCTATACTCTGGAAAAGACTACCTATCTATGTCAAACAGAGCTCCTCATTAGCACTCTTCAAGAAAAATCTTGATGATTGGATGGGAAATGGGAAATTCACCCCGGGGACCACTTCTGTGGCTCTGCTCGACAGGGGCACAGGAAAATAATTTTATTGGGTGGTGAAAGCCAGGGTACATTTTTTGGCTAGGCTTGTATGGGCCCTAGGGCCGATAGCCTAGTACCTACCTATGAACCTATGAACCTATGTATGCTCATTTAATAAAATAATTGAGTCTGTCCTCCTCTATCCTGGAATTTGCTGAGGTCACTACCTACGTATCTATTTTTATTTATTTATTCATGCCATTCAGGTTGCTTATTTATATGTTCATTTATTTATTCTATTTAATGCCACAAATGTTATTTATTTATTTATTTATTTATTTATTTATTTATTTACTTGCTTGCTTACTTCCCTGTGTCTTGATGTTCTGGCAGTCTGTATCTTGCACTGTTATTTTCTGAAATGTTTGATTTTTTCTGTACTATTTGATGTCTCATGTTTTGAACAAACGTTAGGACACCATACCGCGCATCTAACAAATTTCCAGAACTCTGCTTATAATGGTACTTTTCTTATAAGACAGACAAAAGTCCAAAACATTTTGGAAAATCAGTGTTCCCAGCATCAGTGAAAGTATTCTGTAGGTTTCATCTTTTGATCTTATTAGCATTTGTGTGTTTTTCCAACATAGGTACACAGGCAAAATACTTCAATCAGATTTCATTTTCTTACAATTTCTGTATTTTAATTTGTCCAGGTACATTTCAAGACCTTGAATCTTCATATACACTATATTAACCATAACTTATGGTTAACAATGAAATGGGAAACAAAGAAAGGAAGGCATGATGAATAAAATAAATCACTACAGTAGTTATAAAAAAAAAATAAACTTGCCGTCCCACTCTACTTATCTTATAATTGACTCGAATGGGAATGAGTACTGAAACTTTTCTTTTTACCTCTTATAAAAATGCATCTCTGTCCCTTTTTTAGCTTTTAAGGATTTTAATTTTAACATTCATCACCTATAGCAGCCATGAAGTATTCAATAGATATAAGGCTGGGATACACTAAAGGTGGTAAGAACTTTAGGTAGACCTTGGCAAACGAAATGGAAAATTGGCATCAAGACATAGTAATAAAACATGCCAATACAATACATTGATTACTTTGACAAGTTTATATCTAAATCCATTGCAAAGGAACACTACAAGTGCAACAATACCAAGTGATCAAAAACTACCGTCTTAAAACCACGGGCTTGAGTGTCTTATAGCTGGTGTAGACTACTTCTCATGCTGGAACATGAATATGAATTCAGGAAAGCAGCCATGGAGGGGGAATGGAAGAGGAATTTTATGGTTAGGAAGCAGGAATGGGATTTAAGGGGTAGGGAGCAGCAGAATGATTTTAGGATTAGCGAGCAGTAAGTAAGTTTTAGGGTAAGGAAGCACTAAGGGAGTCTTAAGGTTTTGAAGTGGGAGGGGGGATTTTAGTATTACGGACTGATCAGGAGATTTAGGTTTAGGAAGGGGTGTTGCAGTTTTAAGAGAAATATATATAACATTGTAAGTCTATTTATTACTCAGTAAATAAGACATACTTTACTTTACTTTAAAAATGCAGAAAAATAAAATGTTATAATTTTTCTGCCTTCATACTCAAAACTGGTGCTATAGAAATATAATTGTTAAGCCCTGTGGTGAGATTAGCACATAATCTAAGCTGCCACATAAACTCTCTATTGTACAACTATCTTTTCCAGTCTCCACCTCTGCTATTGATGTTTATTTTTCCATGATGCCAAAGGAGAATTTTTTGAAACCATTACAGCTGGTAGACCTATAAAAGGCATTGTTCTCGTTCTTGTTAGTGATATCATACAGATGTTCATAAATGCGTGCCTTAAATACACTCTCTATTTTTCCAACATAATATGCTGGGTTGTTGTCACACTTACTCAAATATATAACTCTAGAGGTGGAACAATTTCCTTTGCAAAATGTTATTCTTCTTCTAAAAATGTTATCTAACACCAGGGTTTTTGGCTTAACAATATATGCACACTGTTTACAGCTTCTACAGGTTGAAGTACCACAAACCAAAGGTGTACTATGTGCTATTTGTTTTCAAAAAGCTGTTTAAAGTTCTTCCCAGTTTTGGAAATGAATGTGGGTTCAGCCCCAACCTTGCTATACACATTTGTGGTTACTCTAAAAATGTTCCAGTTCCCCCTTACTATTTTCCTTACCTCTTTAAAAAATTGATTGTGTTGTATAATAAGTGCTTTTTTGTATTTAGGCTCCTGTTTTTCATTGGATGATTTATCTAAATCGAGAGCCAATAAGAGCTTGTAGTTGCCCCCCCCCCAATTCATCAAAAACTTATTTTATCAGACCACTGAATAAATTCTTGGGGTATTGTCTTACTAAAAACATTTATTTTAGTTTGACTAGTTCATTCCATACTTCCTCATGTTGTGAGGTAATTTTGCTATTCTTTTTGCCTGGCCTTTAACTAAGCTTTTCTTTTGAATGTAGGGGTAGCCGCTTGTAAAATGTAAATATGCATTACAGAATGTCTCTTTACTATAAACACTTGATTTAAATCCATTGATTGAATGAGAAATAAGAGTATCTGAGTAATTAATGTTCACTCTTTTCCAACTATGGATGAATTTTAAAAATTCTGTGGTGCTGCTCAGATATCCCACAAAAGAATGCATCTCTGCCTCTGTACAATCCGATAAAATAAAGATGTCCACAAATCTCAAATAGAGGTGAAGATTCTTTCAATATCCACCATTAAGCACATATCTGTTTTCTCATCCAAGCATGACTATGTTGACATAAGCCTGGGCGCAGGCTGCACCCATTGCTACACCCCTTTATCTGTTGACAGAGCTCTCCCTCAAAAATATAGAATTATTTTCCAAAATAAGGGACATAAGTTCCAGTACTAAAGTTATTTTATCATTAGACAGAGAGGAATATGTGGTAAGGGTTTCATGAAATAGTTCCAGTCCTTCATATTTGGGTTTAACAGAAAAATAAATCAGTGACATCAATGGCCAAAAATATCAAATGTCCTGTTCCACTTCAATAAACACACAACACCGAATGACATTTGACGACCTTTATTAAACTTCCATAAACATGATTGTTTACCAATAGTTATAAATTTCAACCAAAACATGACACAGGTGATAACACTACCCATGGAATAAGACATGAAATAACCATAAGTGCAGCACAACCACTCACCCTTGATAAGCAGCGTCCCCCACTTGCTCACTTATCCTTGCACTAACGAGGCAGCGTTCATGCTCACCTTCAGTTTATTGAAATATGCCACCATCCATATAAGCAGCTCAGCTTGCTTATTAACTTTATCCTTGAACTAACGAAGCAGTGTTCACGCTCATCTTCAATTTATTGAATTACACCACCATCCATATTAGCAGTTCAGCTTGCTTATTAACTTTATCCTTGCACTAATGAAGCAGTGTTCATGCTCATCTTCAATTTATTGAATTACACCACAATCCATATAAGCAGTTCAGCTTGCTTATTAACTTGTACACCAGAGCAACAGCTCACTTTCCTTCCAAACTTAATGAATTGCACAACCATCACCAGAGGGGGAACAGAAGAGGGAAAACCTGCCCTCTTCTCTGCCCACCATCCTGACCAAGCTGTTCCCCCTCTTTTCAGCAAAGCTTCCATCCTAAGGCCAAACATCATTTGATGCACCCATTTTCTAAACTTCAGCTAGATCATAAGGACCAGCCCTCATCTGCAAAGAAGCACAGCAGACTGTGCTTTTCTTAAGCCTCCCTCATAAACAGTACCCAAATCCTGAACTATCCCATAAAACACCTGCATACCTGCAATACCTGAAAAATCTCACTATCCCAAACCAGTGTAAAATCAACTGTGCTTCAATGAACCCGGATAAAGTAATATGTACCACACAAAATAAACAAAATTCATTACATTCCACCTCAGTTTACTGCAAGGATTTCTCCTTCTAACTGCACTCTACAACCTCACTGCATACCACTCTGATGACCAAAACATCTCCTGCAACCGATGTCTTCAGCTCCACAATGACTTCAAGGGCATTATAAAAAACACACAGAGTCAACTACATGCCATCATGCCACATTGCAACCCCATGTATCACCAAATCAAGTAATAACCAAATGAGCTTTCCTTAATGCCAAAGCAATAACAATTCTAAATGACTCCCCATCACTAGCAACCAAATAAGTATCATTAAACTCCCATTGTCTAGCAATCCCGCCATCACAGTAATTATCTCTTACAAGCCATAAAACAGCTCAGCAGTCATCATGGCATTCTAGCAACTCAACAAAACAAGCCATACTATTTATTTATTAAACCCAATTGCATGCCATCATACCAATGAGATCTCTTTAACTCAGGTGCAGTATCAATCCAGACATTAAACCAACTAGCATTTACAGCATGAAATGATTAAACAACCATGTTCAAACATCATCAGCCATGTAATTCCATATTGGCAACTGGAAAAAAAAACGTAATCCCCCAACAACCCCAATGAACCTCCTACAGCAGCTAACACAAACACCAAAAGTAAAATAAATACTCCATGTCCCTTCAATCATCCTCCCTCACACAAGCCACTGACTCAACCCTCCAGCTTATAAACCTTATCACATACCATAGCCAAAGGGATGAACAGGCCAAACAACTAAAAGAAAACTCTTAGTCCCTCCCTGATGTTAACCCAATGCCCCCTAAAACCAGACAAGGCAATCGCCAACTAATCTTAACAGCAGCCCTATCATATATCATGATCCTTCCTGTCATCCCTCCAACTATCCAATATGAGAGTAGCACCTAAGAACTATCCTTGCACTTGCTGGCTCTTACCATTCCGTAATGACTAACCACATCCATAACAAATGCCACAAATACACCCCCCAAACCCATCACCTATAAATGTATAATCAAAATACAAATCCCTATAACCCACTCTATCCATATGCCACAAGGGCATATCAAAGAACTAAGCCACAAGCAACACAATTGATAAAGTACGTCAACTATTAACCCTACCAAAGTAACCCACTCAATCTGGCCAAAATAAATATGTCCTACATCTGCAAAAAATCACCACTGCCCCAACTGTAATGTGCCTTAATGACCATTGAATAAAATTACCTACTACCCTATAGCCTCTCCAGCACTATAAACATCCGCAAAATAAAAACTATTACCTTTAAAGCCCATTTCAATTAGGGCATTGACTGCTACTCACTCAGCACTCCATCTGTGACCTCAATGTGCCCACCCAAGTGATCGGGACATCTATTTAAACATGCATCCAAATTTAAACATGCAGCAAAACCATTCTCACTATGATGACCATCTAATGTATGTGATCTATACGTCTTCCTGTACATATATATAGCCAATATTAAGTAACTAGCAACTTAACATAGAAAGAAAACCCAGGAGTACTCGAAGAAACCTACACAAATGCAAGGAGGGCACACAAAGCCCACACAACTGACCCCCCTGAGAATCGAACTGGAAAACCTCTAGCTGTGAAATGACAAACCACTACACCACTGCATCCCACGATGTTTAAATAATAGAAGTCTTAATTCTACCATGTATTGCACATTATCCTGTATCACAAATCAGACAAGGTTATAAAACATTAATACTCATTCTAGAGTAAACAAAAAGTTGATTATGCTTCATCATTCTGGACAGTCACGAGTAGCTTCTTCTTCTGGATCACTGTGCTTGCCTTTACACCTATCCATTTCTGATTACTCACTCAAATGACCCCATCACTTAATCAACACCAGAGCATGATCATCTGTGAACTCACTGCATCTCACCACTGGAACTCAGCACACCATCACCTACAAAGAAAAAGACAAAATTAAACCCTCTAATAGGAACGAGAAGGCTCCACCTTATACCCATCTATTCCAAACTACAGCCACAGTGTTCCAAGACCCCATCTGCAAGAAAGAAAAAGACATGTAAAACATCCAAAATACATGACACAACAAAACATGCTGGAGGGATAGGTTCCCGACCCAGAGACTCCCCATACTCTGGAATAGACTTCCCATACATGTCAAGCAGAGCGCCTCTTTGGTCCTCTTCAAAGGAACCTTGATGATTGAATAGGAGATAGGAAATACACCCCGGGGATCACGTCAGTCACTGTGCTAGACAGGGGTCCAAGGAAACAAATACTATGAAAGGAAAAGTGCTTCACCCAACTGACAATGGCCCCACCTAAAACCACATCCACAATGGAACCTCCCTTTCCACCAAACGTACCAAGCACTATTCGTATGGCTTATAAATTGCCAACACAACAGGATTTGCTTTAACATACCCCATCTGAAAGATTCAAAGTCTGAAACTCAAACGTACTTCATTGCCCAGTGCCTAGCTCCCAGCC
The DNA here is from genome assembly GCF_019279795.1 of Protopterus annectens. Taxonomy (NCBI): domain Eukaryota; kingdom Metazoa; phylum Chordata; order Ceratodontiformes; family Protopteridae; genus Protopterus; species Protopterus annectens. The sequence continues at coordinate 988,470,956 of NC_056744.1, forward strand.
TTCCATTTCCAAAATGAGAAACACTAGCATTTGAACTGTGGAACAAATAGGAAAAATGAGTAACCCATACTAACGGCTTACTAACAACTTCAGTTAGGAGGGGCATAGGATGGTTAAACTTTGCTGGTTTTACTTCTAACAAGGAGCTCTTAATGAATTAATACAAGCTGCAACAATCCCAAAGGTTTCATCATTCGTACCATTGCTCCTGCCCATCAGACCGGCAACTTGCATATCCCCCCCCTGCACTACCACAACCTTCAAAGCAATCAAACCCACCTTGGGGAAACATTCTATCCCCACATACTGCCATGCCACCACTAATGATCACAAAACACAGCCTTCTAAACAGACAAGTGCAATTAAAACATTTTCTTCAGCTGAGTAATAACTATCTGCAAAAAAGGAAAGGAAATACTTTAGCCAGATTGTTTAAAATGACACTGCTACCACCTTGTTTCATTAAAGCTTAAATTAATTTTAGAGGAGTCATTCATCTACAATGGCATATATCTATCACTCACATAAAACCTAAATATATAGATATAGATACACACTCAAGAGTTTGCTCTCATAACAGTTAATCATACAATATACCAATATATTTAAACTGATGAATTCTGAAACTGTGGGAGAACTGGGCTTTTTCCAGTTTCCTGCATTTTTTTGACTATTTCTAAAATACCACAAGGACCCTGAACCTTATGTATACAAGAAATAGAGTATTATATAAATTAAAATAATTTTTTAATTAAAATATATCCATCTGTGGGAATTGTGCAAACTATTGAAATCTATTCCAAAATCAGACATAAACATACCCTTGTAAAATATGTCTCTAAAGAGCTTTAACATCCATGTTATATTACCAACATTTGTCATCAGAAGTTTTACAAAATTTCCCAGTTCTATACCTCTAAACTGTACAGATTTTCCCAGAATGTCCAGATTTTTGCCTCATATTTTTGGTGTGTTCCTCCTAAAATCTATACTTTTCTGGCAAATAGCTGAGAACTGAAGTCATTAAATAATGACAAATATTTGAGTTTAAGCCTCCACATCCTTCAGAAAAATCATGCTAATGCAAAACCTATTATGTTTTAAACTTTCTAAGTTTGTAAGAGCAATATTTAAAATCTGTCCCTATTTGTCCCCCCATCATTTTAGGCTTTGTCCAGATTTTTTGCTCTAAGAGGTTGAGAGGTATGTGATAGAAGGCTCAGTGTAAAAAAAAAAAACCTCACCATCTGCTATAAGTCTTCAATGTGATTCCAAAGCAATTTTCTTTATATATTATCAATAATAGTAAGTGAAAAATTACTCCTCAAAAAGCAGGGATCAGCAATACCCCAATATACTAAAATACAGGATGCATTCAGCCTAATCATGGCCCCACATATCACAAACAACATCAGGACGATTCCCTTCTACATACTACTAACCCAGTAATCTCACTTTGGCAAACTTATTAGAACTACATACCTGGATTATACCAACTTTACCAGAAAAGTCTCACCAATGTCATGCCTAAATCATAACAAATGATACCTATAACATATGAATTCGGAAAACAAAAGCTAGTAGTCTATGTATCAGACTTTAATAATAAGTATAAATTGGCAGGAGTTTTACTTCTAATGTACCACACATATTAATTCCCAGAGGAGATAGAAATACTACAACAATGAAGACTGGCTTTAAAAGTACAACACCCTCTATTTTCATAAGTAGACAATTAATGTGACAAGAAGTTAATGGAGATCTGTTATCATTTCCACCACAGGTTTCAGGAATGGGACATGAAACGGAAATGTCTGTTTTATAATTACTATCCGCAAAAATGTTGTGAACATTTTATTAAATGTATAATATCTGTCAAAAACATTGCAAGGCCTGTTAACATCTACACACTAATTGGAAAACCATGTCAAGGAAACAACCACACCAATCCGCAGCTTGGCCGCAGTCAGCTTTCCTTGAAAGACATGACTGCCACAATCCTCCGACTGTCACTGTCACCGCACATGCATGGCAATGGTCATATCGACTTGCTCAGAGCCCAAAAAACATTCAGGCTTCACTGAGGAAAATACCTCAACTGAGCATGGTAGATTGACCCTGCCAGAGAAACGGAACCCGAATGAAAGCCACAAACCACCACCACCAACGAGACAAGCACCCCGTCGGCAAACAAATAAACTAAATAAACAAATAAACAGGTGATGGAATTGCATCGCTAATCCAAGGCCTCTCCCTTTTTTTTTTCTCACTTCAAGAGAAGCCCCACAAAGACAGCATGCACGCTGCCCGCACTGACACAAGCACCTCCAGCCTGCGAAAGCAACCAATGCATAAAAGACACACCAAATAGCAATCCACCATTTGGCTGAAAACAAGCAAACACAGAATGCGTCAAGCCAGCTGGCAAGGAACAAATCCAAGGCCGTAGGACCTAGACTCCCAATTCTCCAAAACCCCAGTGCACTCCATAGAAGCTTTCTACAAAGTGGGCGAGCTTCAAACAGCAAGAGCCGCCAAAACAGAATCTCTCTGCTTCAAAGAACCAAACACAAAACAAACTTTCATAAAAGAAAATCTTTATAAAACAGACTTCTTCTATTCTGCCCTGTTCAACAATGAGCAATCACACAGAAAATCAAATGCAGTTCCACCTGCAGCATATAACAAAATCAAGTACTTACAGATCTGGGAAGTAAAATTGTCCCAGTTTCTCTGTACACTTTAAAACAAAGCAGACAAAGACTGCAGCCCTTTGCAAGTCACTGCTTCCACATCACTGATCAGCCAACCACCACAGGCCCTTATGGATTGTCTATGCAACTGGGAGATAATAGAACCATATCATCTGCTGGGACATAGTTGCCTTAACTCACTGAGTGCTGTGTGTCTCTTCGCTAGCATTAATCAGGAGGTACAATGTTGCTCTGCTGCATTCCCCAAAGAACCCACACCATTAGCACCATGAATCAAAGACGCACACTATGAGAGCTGTATTTGGCTTAATGGGATATCCTAACACAGATTCTGATTAGCAAATCAATTTTTGCTCACTGAATAAAAAGTGTTATCCCTTCCTTAATTCACATAAAAATGACAACTAACTGAGACAGAGAGCAAGCATTTTAATGAAGTTCTAAACTCATTTAACATATACCATTTATCCTCACCCGTTGACGTATAACTGTACAGCCTCAATGTACTAATAACACCTTTGGGATAGAGACAGTAAGAAAATTGCCACCCACACCTCCAGCCCGTGTTACTTACCACATACTAAAATGAATCCAGGCCTACCTGACCACCAAAATACCTACTGGTCGTCTTGGACGTAATCCTGCCCTGTAGCAAGTTTGCGCCAAAATGTGACTCCTACTCTCATTACACTTGACAAAACCCTCTAATCCCCTCCCTGTTCTTACCCCATTTCCTCCTAACATCCCTCCCACACATTTAACCCTATCATACCCTTATTCTTTTAATTCCTCCTATTCCATGTATCTAACACCACTGAAGATGTCCCAGGACAAAAGGGCCTGTTCCAAACCTCATTTCTTTCTTCCAAATACTATTATTTAAATGTCCAAGGAAGTCCCAGGAATTTTCTATGACATGTTTTTTTTTCTACAACATGATTTACCCATTTATCTGACAAAATTGCAAGGGGGTGAGATTTTGACCCTTGTCCTAAAACAATTGGTCTGAAGAGATGTTCTATCAAATTCTTATGGATTTTCAGAATTCTGCAAATAACAGAATAATCGGTTTAGACTTTAATAGAAACTTATAGGTCTTTAATTCAATTCGTTGGTCTAACACATATTCTTCTAAGTAACAGTCACTTCTTTGATATGCAATATTTTTTTGATTTTTATATATAGGGGTGTAGTTAGATGTTATGCAGAATCTATATTTGTTTACATATGCATATAAATGGATCATTTACAGAAAAAAAATAATATGTATAAATAAGAACAAAATGTAACATCAGAAATGTTGACTTTTGTGTGCATCATCATTCTTGTTTGGTGAAGAAATTGCTTTAGAATGCTATTGAGAATATTAACATTCTGCATGTAGGATGAAAGCAGCAAGCAAAATCTCCCCACACTGATTTTATAAGAACTGCCAATTTCAGGCTGCACTTTGGGTTAAACAAACCACAAGTACATATTTGATTGAACAACTGATCAATTGATCAATCTATCTCATATACATATATATTCTATACTGTACTCTTCCCATTATTGGCTCTGTGTGTGTGTGTCTGTGTCTGTGTGTGTGTGTGTGTGTGTGTGTGTGTGTGTGTGTGTGTGTGTGTGTGTGTGTGTGTGTGTGTGTGTGTGTGTGTGCGTGTGTGCGTGTGTGTGTGTGTCTGCGTGCACACGCACAACACTTTATATCTATTCCTAGCTATCCTAAGACAGACACACACACACACACACACACACACACACACACACACACACACACACACACACACACACACACACACACACACACACACACACTATATTTTTTCAGACCAAACTGAATGTCCATGACGAGTAATGAAGGCACATTTTCAAAAATCTCTGTTTAGATCTAGGATTGAAAAGGGTTTACTTGACTGTGACTAAAAATGTTATCCAATTTTATTCTGTCAGCAGCAATCATAGGGTATTACTGTTACCAGTGACTGCTTGAAACAAACTTATTAAACTAAACATGAAAATGTGAATATAAAACTGCAGTGTTTGACAGGACCTCTACATTCTACAGACTTAAATACAAAAACTCCAAAATCATACAGCTCCTCTGAGGAGTTAAGTCTGTTGGCGTGGAGAAAAAGACCCCCTACAACAACGATTGTCATACGAGCATTTTTTTCTTCACTGTGCTGCTTTGAACACTGAAGAGTTTCGATTAAGTGTGGTTTGTGAACAGGTGTTCAATAACATCAGTATTTCAAGATCAAATAACCCTGAAACACAAAAACATTAAAAACAAAGAGAACATCCTGCTTGCTTTCAGTTATACTTTATCTGCATCAGTATTGTGAACTGTTAGTTTGAATATTGTGGGCTGAAATATAATGTGGTTTTCATACAGCTTCAGGCTTGACATACTAGAAGGCATGCCTTCTTTATTTCCTGAGGGCTTTGTATTTGTTATCCAGGAAATCTCTGTAATAGTGCCAGTGTTTTCAGCAAAGCCACAGAAGCAGTGCTTTATAAAAAAAATAAATTAATAAATACACACACACACACACACACACACACACACACACACATATATATATATATATATATATATATATATATATATATATATATATATATATATTCTGAACTGCACAAAAGCCAGCTATCAGATTTCTTCACAAGTCACCATAAACACAAATGTTTGCATTCTTTTCTTAAAAAAAATAAGTTTTATGATTCTGTCAGATTTTTTAGTCACAAGAGCATGGCTAAATGCACATGTAAATGAACGAACAATTTCAAGTAATAAGTCAACCATTATGATTTGTGAGGTATCGGCAATACAGAAAGAGAATCCATCAAGGCACAGGGATGATATGTCAGCTTCATACCTGAGACCCTGGAGATGTGACATATTACTAACCACAACACCACAATTTTGCATTGTGGGTACTGTAAACCTACTGCTCTGCAGATGATTCCATGTAGATAGTACTGTATTAGACATATCTGTGCAAATAATGTTATACTAGCAGCATCCGTAGTTATGCAGAAATAATGGAAATCAAAGGTGGACTATTATTCTTGGCATTCATGCTGCATGGCGATCTATACCACAACCGTTCCAGATACTCGGTAGAATATTTTACTGTAACATGAGTCATAGCCCTCAGGGCAGCCATGGTGGTGCAGTGGTTAGCATTGCCACCTCACAGCAAGAGGTTCTCTGGTTTGATCCTCGGCTGGGGTGCCTTCTGTGCGGAGTCTGCATGTCCTCCGTGTGGGTTTCCTCCAGGTGCTCTGGTTTCATCCCAAAGACATGCTGTAGGTGGATTAGGCACTCTAAATTGGCCCTAGGTGTGTGCCTTCTGTGGAAGGTTGGGTGCAGGGCTGGCAACTCGACACTGTAAAACTCCACTGCCAATCATGAGCGGACAAGGTGATCCGCTGTGGTGACCCCTAATCGGGAAAAGAAGAAGATGAGTCATAGCCATGTTTGAAATGCTCACACTTTACTTTCTGCTCTGTGCACAAATTGTAAAGAACAATGCCCTGGAGCAATCCTACCACATCATATGTGCATTAATGTTAGAGCTGGTAACAGAGAAGGAACATCCAGGTTTTAAGCACCAAAGCATTAGTTGCTTTAGTTACTTAAACTTTCTTTTATTTAATGCAGACAGAAAACAGAACGCTGACATAAAAAGAGATGTAGTGATATTTAGACATGCAGGTATGCAGAGTGATTTATTTATTCATTTATTTATTAATTACACTTGTTTTGAGATGTAACCATGATTTCTGAAATTGTATACTGGCTTCCATAATATAGCCACCCCTCCCCAAAGTGAAGCCCCACCCCACACTCCCTAGTGAGCACATGTTTGTGGGCAGCATGCCATTTCAGTACTGTCTGGCAATTAGCACAGACAATTAAATCAATGAGCAGTTAATGAGCCACTTCCTGTAATTCTGGCTTTGATTCTGTCATATGTGTACAGTGTGATTAACAAGTCACTTAACCAGACAGCCTCCACAATGGTCTCCTGAACTGCATGCTTAGTATCTACTGTGGAACTTGAGAGCCTTGTTGTTGTTGTTGTATCTTTCGGCTTTTCCCGGTTAGGGGTCACCACAGTGGAACTAATGATTAACAGTTGATTTTTACGTGCTGAGTTGCCAGCCCTAATGCACAACCTTCAATGAAGGTACGCCCATTCACGCACATCTCCACGCAGAAGACGCTCTAGCTGAGAGTCAAACCGGTCAGCGTCTTACTGTGAGGCGACCACACTACCACAGCTTGAGAGCCTAAACACAGAAAATTGACAGCAACTTGCATTTCAAAATATGGCTTACTTTACCAGGTATATAAAAAATAAATAGCACAGTCTCAAAGAAATGGGGAAGATAAAACTAGTTCAGTTTTTACAAGTGGTCTTATTCAGGCATAGCTTCACATACAGCCTCAAGATTTCTGATGTACTCCAACATCACCTACAATTTCCACTGTGGTTTCATGCAAAAAATACCCAGTTAAACTATTCACTGCATAGATATATTTCAAGGTGGTTATTTCCTTCCATCTCAGCTTCCCTTGATTCAGAACTCACGGAGAGAGGAATGTGCTATTTTAGTAAACTAGTAGCCCTTAAAGATCCCCATATGCATCTGTTCTCCATTTGTCCCCATGATGATCCTGCCACCCCTTTGTGACTAATTGTTAGTATACACCATTTCCCAGCAGTGTGCTTACCTTGATCAGGAGCTTAGATGCCATCGGCATGCCACATAGCAACCCAGTGAGGGAACATTAGTCTGAGCTCCTTTGAAAGAGCTGAATGCCCAAAAATGCCCATTTACAGTAAGGTTGCTGTTATCTGGATGTTGACTGATCCTGAAATGATAGTGCTGTAGAAGTAACGCTAAGTGCAAAAGCTTATCTTTCTTATCTTTCAGCTTGTACATCCACAGAAGAGCTCCTGGTCTGTAATGAGGCTGAATTCCTTGCATGGCAGATAAAATGCGAGTGTTGTGATGGCCTCTTAATTGTTAGAAAGTCAATTTCATTTGCTGAGTATCTTTTCTCTACATGGCTGACTCTGCAGCTAATAAAAGAGATGCGACATTCCTCATCATCTACTGTCTGGGACAGCATTGCACTGATGCCTGCTTCAGAGGTATTGAAATGTACCGAGAGCTATTTGGAGAAGTCAGGGACTATCAAAGTAGGTTCTCGACACATCAGACTCTTCAGTTTTTTAAATGCTTCCTCTGCTTCATTGATCCATTGACTGTTCAGTGGTGTCTCCCCTTTGGTCATGTGATCTAGAGGAAGAATGATGGTAACAAAGTCCAAAATGTGCTTGTGATAATAACCTGTCTTTTTGTAGTTGGCATATGTCAGCTCTGGATTACTTCAGCATTTCAGCCTGGAGCTTCCAAATCACTCTGTGCATTACATATACCAAATAGCAGATTTCTGCCATTCATAATGTACATTTAGCTGTGCTGTTTGCTAATGAAGATTAGAGTAATCCATTCAAAATGACTTGGACTTTATGTAGATGGTTTTCCTATTCTTCTGTACTATTATGTCATCCTGGTAGGCATGGACATATCTAGCATGATGTTTTAGAATCTTGTCCATCAGCTACTATATGTCAAGGATACTCTGTGGAAACCAAAAAGGCAGGACTCTAAAGCAGAAGATTACATTAGATGGAGAAAATACCATCTTTTGCTTAAGTGTGTTGGCTGGAAGAATCTGTCAATAGGGTTTGGACAGATATAAAATGGACACTAAACTCAACTTAACTATCTTTTCAATCAACATATGCACTCAGTATATGTGAATGAAATACAGAAATGATGATTAGCTTTTTAAAGTTGTTGGAAAAACCCTTATAGATCCCTCAGGCTTGAGAAAAATACAAGGGAGCTATTGTATGCCCTTTTTGATTTTTCACTGACTCGAGTTTAAACACTTTCTGTACCTCTTCCCTGCTTGCTTGACATTGGAATTCTCATAACCAAGATCATTTCAAATCGACTTTTTCACCAGGTGCATTTTCTTTATTTTTTTTAATTAAAGTGGTTCATACAGACAACTCTGAGAATATAAAAATTAATTTACTTATTTTATTAGAGGTACAAATAACACATCTCCTATTTTTGACTTGAGGACAAACTGTAGGCTAGTCTTAACTATTCCTACAAACAAAATGACTAGAGAAACATAGTTTCTCTCAAAGATTTCAGAGCATTTATGTGTACAATTGTTACAGATTTATTTCTACTGGTTTTCTCACCAAATAATTTAAGTTACCTTTTTCTAGATTTTCAAAATGTCCTTTCCAGTTTGCCAGGAATTTATTTTCAACAGTGGTTTCTCCTAGCATGAATACTCTAATAGGAGCAATTCTGCCTAGTGCTCTCTTTTGTCTTCTGGATTTTCTTCATATGTTCTCTTTCTACAAGCATAAAACTGGCTACCAGCTGAATATCTTCAACTAGCTGCAACCGAACTAGCCTACCCAGTCTCCATCTTAATAAACAGAACTATAACTGAGTCCAAAATCCCATCCTGTTGGAAAATCTCCGATATCATTCCACTCCATAAAGGAGGTAACTCTAACGAACTTTCCAATTTTCGGCCTATTGCCCTTCTATCTCCTCTATCCAAAATAATGGAACGCTGCATACACCATCAACTCTTACATCATCTCTTGAATAACAACTTGCTTGTAGATTCACAACATGGTTTCAGGCCCTACCACAGTACCTCTACTGCCCTTCTCTCCTTCACTGACATAATCAACAAAAATCGCAACAACCTGTTCTCCTCTGCACTATTCTTAGACCTCTCGAAAGCATTCGATATGGTCAACCATCAACTTCTCCTCCACACTTTAGAATCCCTGTCACTCGACTCACTAGCACTACAGTGGTTTGACTCCTATCTGACAAACAGAAAACAAGCAGTCCTTTGGGACAGCCATCTATCCTCTCAACTCCCAGTGACTATCGGCGTCCCACAAGGCTCCATCTTAGGTCCCCTACTTTTCTCCATATTCATAAATAACCTGCCTACTTCCCTCCCTACAACCACCTGTATACAGTATGCTGACGATTCTACTCTCATCTGCTCTGCTCCATCCCCAGTAGAACTCCACTCCTCTACCCAACTGGTTTTCACAGCTGCAGAAAAATGGTTTCAACACATCTGTCTCCTCCTAAATCCCCAAAAAACCAAACTTCTACTTTTCACTCCAACCCTTAAATCCACCCCAATCACTTTTTCCATTGTGTCCTGCAATGGCACTGTCATTAAACCTGACGATTCCACAAAACTGCTAGGTGTTACCATAGACAATCAGCTAAACTTTGACTATCACATTGATTTAACTATCAAGGCAGTAAATAAAAAGATAGGTGCCCTCTACAGACTCAAACCCTTTCTTACTGCCACATCCCGAGTATCCCTTGCCCAAACTCACCTCATCTCTACACTACTGTATGCCTCTCCTTCCTTTATCAACATTTCTAAAGCTAACCTTCAGAAACTGAATCTAGCCTACCATAGTATTGCCAGATTTGCAACTGGCTCTCCTTTCCATACCCATCACTGTCTTAACTTAAAGAAACTCAACTGGCTAGAACTTCCAAACCTAATACTCCTACAGCAACTAGTCATGACTTTTAAAATTCTACATTACCCCTCCAATACACCCATACTGAACAACCTTATCACACCTTATAAAAATCTCACGACACTTCGCTCAGCCAACAAGCTCCTAGTAACTACTCTCAAATCTCATAATAAAGCAGGTGACTCCTTATTTGCAAATACTGTCGGATCATATTGGAATAAACTTCCCACTGAACTGACCTCCCTAAGCTCATGTCAGCTTTTCAAAAAACAGATTAGAAATTATTTACAAAATCACTGGCTATGCCCATGCTCCAATCCTGACTGATAACTGCTATACTACCTGCTTTCATAGCTAACACTGTATATTAAATACTACCTTTCTCTTTGACAATGTTTGTTTCTTTCTTTTTCGTATAGTGATATTTAATCTGTAACGATTATAGTATGATAGTGGAGCTTCCCTCCTCAACCCTCTGCAGAAAATAGATAATTATCTGGCCAGTTTAGACCAGTAATACTGTATATTCATTTGTACTTTGCTTTTTTAGGCTTTGTTTTCTTTGTTTTATTGTTTGATTGTTTTCTTGATTAGTGTTTTAGTTTCCTTTAACTGTATAATTAGTATGATAGTGGAGCTTTTCTCCTCGGGCCTCTGCTGAAAATGGACATGTATCCAGCCAGACTAGCCCGGTTAACAAATGTAAAATAAAATAAATAAAATAAATAAATAAATAAATAAATTCTTGACTTGTTCTGCAGATATGTGCTATCACAAATTTAAAGGAGTATACTTCTACCTCCAGTCTTTCTTTGGATATATCCAGCAATATTTTAGAATGCCTGCCATATAACAATTCATATGGTATGAATGCAGTTAAATATTGAGATACCTCAACAAAGACAAAATATAGAAGTTTTTGTCAGGGTTTCTTCTGTCCACTTCTGTAACCGTCTGTAACACAGATTTTAAGTTTTATTAAAAAATTCAGCTAGTCCATCTATTTGAGGGTAGTATACAGAAGTCCATCATTTTTTTCATTTTAACAGTTACTTAAAGACACACCAAACTATGTGCTGTCTCAATGGGATATAAAGTACAAACCACTTTTGGGGGTAGGCTTGGACTATACCAAAGACCAACAAACAACATCTTTGGGAAGGCTTTTGTTTTAGAGTATGGTCCACAGTCCCAGGATATTAAGAATCTCATTTCAAAGAACTGGAACATATTGAAAGTGAACCCTGCTATGTATAAGATATTAGGAGATAATAAAGCAGGTCTTAAATTAAAACAAGTCTTTGAAAATGAGCAAAAGTGGCTGGGGCAAAGAGTTCTTTCAAGAATGGTAGCACACAACGTGGTTTATATGGGCAATGTTCTTATATTTTATTGAAGGACAAAATAATATTAGAGAATAGTTTAAAATCTACTGTAATATCAGAGAAAGGAAACTGTGATTCCAAGGGTGTGGTGTACCTAGCCATGTGTTTGGGGTGCTCTGCATTTTATGTGGGGAAAACAGAAAGACCCCTAAACAAAAGAATATAGGAACATTTGTATCTGATTAGTAAGGCAAACTTAAATAATGCATTATATAAACACTCCTTGGTTTGCCCTCACTTCACTAAGCTCAATTTTGGTATACTAGAGAGAGTTAGAGCGAAGCCTTGGGGTGGTGACGTGAGGTCTAAATTAGAACTAGCAGAAGTAAACTGGCAATTGAGTTTACAACCATCTCACACCCCATTTCAATACAGCCAGTATTAATTGATAACATTTTAATTAAGAAATTATTTTATTTAAGAAATTATTTCCTTTTAATTTCTTACATTCATCTTTACACTTTATTATTTTACACATTAAGTGCAAAGTTTTAGGTTTTGTATCTTTAAGAGCAATTTATGATGTACTAATTGTGTTAATTGAATGATGTTTTTATTATATAAAAAAAGGTTAGTATTTGCTATTAATGGTGAATTCTGATGATGCCCTAACATTAACAAGATGAAAGTGCTTAATTCTGTGACTATTTTCAATAAAATAATGTGGTTTTAAGTCCGAGAAGTCGACTGCAAGCAATATTTTTGTTTTATCAATATTTCTGACTTTACTGTTTGGTTGTTCTTGACATCTGAATAACCTAAATCCATGTAAGCCTTCAGCATGTTCCCAATCAACAGATATGGTAAAATCTTAGTCCACTCATCTTGGAACTATTTTTCTCAAACCACCTGTTGACGAATAACAGGTAGACTCCTATGTTCTTTTCCTGGCTCAACTGCTTTACAGGGCCACCAGTATTTGCATTTGCTGCAACCTTTTGATGTAATAGAAGCAAATGTTGGTCACTGGCTACACTCTTCTGTTTTAAGGTTTCTAGTAGCTCTTTCATCTTGTGTCTACCTAGTAGTTATAGTTCTTAACTGGAAAATCAGTCAACCCTCCTTCAAGGAATCCTTCAACTTCCAGAAGGAACAAACCACTTATTTGTGCATGGGGTTTTGGGCAGTTTAGCAAAACAATTTCCCTGCCATTAGGAGCACATTTCTGTATGGACACAGACCCTAATAATTCCCCAGGTGGAAAAGGTTTTCCATTCCATACAATTCAACTCCTTCTGTATAAAAGTCATCCTCCCCTTCTGGTTTAGAAAGAAAAGAAATTGTATGTAGAGCAATTTGTGATGCAACAACACTGTTCTTCTAATGGTAAAAATAAACTCCTGCAGAGCAGTTTCAGCTAGCTTCACTTAAGAGTTTAGAAAAAAATGTTTTTCTGCTGGCATTCTGCACAAATGTTGCATTTTCTTGAATGTTCAAAGCAGAAAATAGTCTTGGAGTTCTAACTTGCAGTTCAAAATATGACTTCCTTTTACTTGAGACTGTAATGTAGTCTTGGGGAAATAGAAAAAAAATTAAAGACAATTATAATTTCTCCTTGGTTCTACTGAGAGAATTCCTCAAAAAGTCAAACAGAATAAGCTTCAACGTCAGACTTTCCACTGCAGAGATGACTTCCAGGCTTCTCCATTTCATTCAGTTCATATTCTCTGGAAATTCCTGTCATATGTCGTTCTTGCTTTACATCTCAGGGATTCAAGAATCTGATATTTAGTGGATTAGCATCCCTAAACTCTTCATGTACAACTGTTTCTCATTTGTCCCTAATCCCATGGTAATTCTGCCTCTTCTCTCCAGCATGACACATCCTCTGCAGCTATTAGTTAAGTTACATAACTTTCCAACAATGTGTTTTCTTTTTTTGGAGCTTCTGCTTACATCACTATGCCATATTACTTATAAACTAAACAAAGGCCCTGGCATGGCAGCCTTAAGCAAAATAATAATAATAATAATAATAATAATATAACATTCACTTTTTAACTATTAAAAGCACAAAATAAATGCATTTTTCTAGAAAATAGTTTATACTGTGGCACACTTGATATATTCATAGTTATATCCCTGGATTAGGGATGGGGTATTGACAGTTTTTTAGTATAATAGGTTCATAGGTTCATAGGTAGGTACTAGGCTATTGGCCTTAGGGCCTATACAAGCCTAGTCAAAAAGATACCCTGGCTTTCGCCACCCAATAAAATTATTTTCCTGTGCCCCTGTCAAGCAGAACCACAGAAGTGATCCTCGGGGTGAATTTTCTATTACTCATCCAATCATCAAGATTTTTCTTAAAGAGTGCTAATGAGGAGCTCTGTTTGATATAGATAGGTAGTCTGTTCTAGAGTATGGGAAGTCTCTGGGACAGGAATCTATCCCTCCAGCATGTTCTGTTTATTGTGGTGACAAGGTTTAGGTCCCTAGAGCGTGTAGCTCGGAGGGATTGGGATTTCTTTAAGTGGAGCATGTCCAACAGCTCTGGGTTTGACATAGCTTTGTATGTTAGGCAGAGATCGCCTTTGAGTAGGCGATATGCGACTGAGTAAAGCTGGAGTTTTTTGAGTCGGTCTGCATAGGGCATCTGTTTGAGGCCAGTAATCCTCTTTGTGAGGTATTTCTGCGGCCTTTCCAGTTGTTGTAGAGGTACATACCAAAAGGGGCATTGTACTCTATAATGGGTCTATTGAGTGATGAGTAGAGGGGAACAATGACCTCTTTTTTTCTGGATGAGAAACCTTTTGTAATGGGGTGTGCCGCATAGAAGGATTTCCTGACCACAGTGGCAATGTGATTATCAAAGGAGAGACTACTGTCCACCTGTGTCCCAAGGTCTCTTATCACACTTTTGCTGTTAAGTAGACTACCGCCTATGTGGTAGTTCATGGGTAGAGACTTTTTACCAAAGGGGATGACAATGCACTTTTTGGCATTGAGCTTGAGACCATGGCTTTGACACTAGGCATCTGTCTCAGTGAGGCCCTTTTGTAGGATGTCCACATCATTAGAACTTTCAATTATGGCTCCTAGTTTGCAGTCATCTGGGAATTTAGCTAGCCAAAGACCTTCTGTGTTAGCCTGTACTTCAGAGAAGTAGATACTAAACAGGAGAGGACCCAGGACTGAACCCTGTGGTACTCCACTTCTCACTGGTCTGAAGTCTGATTTGGAGTCTGATACTTTCACAGTGTGGGTTCTGTCAGTAAGTCAGTTGGCAACCCATCTTGTGACATAGGAATTTATACCTAGTTAATGAGTTTATCTATAATTTCAGAGTGGGGGATGGTGTTGAACGCCTTGGCGAGATCTAGAGAGGGTGTGTGAACCACCTTACCCACATCAATGGCTTTGGTGACTGCTTCAAAGAAGTCTATCAGGTTTAGAAGACATGATCTGCCTTTTACAAACCTGAACTGTGTGGGGTCCAGAGTTTGGAGATCTCTAATGTCTTTGTTTATGAGTTCCATGATGATACGTTCCATGGCCTTGCAGACCAGGCTCATCAGGCTAATAGGGCGGTAGTTTCTGGGGTCTGTTGTGGCCCCCCCTTTGTGGAGTGGGACAACCATCATGGTGCACCATTCAATGGGCACAAAGCCAGAGGTGAGGTTATGATTGAACATGGTACTTAGGTGGGGTGCCAGTTCATTCTGTAGTTTCTTCAAAAGGCAGCCTGGAAGTTGTCAGGTCCCATGGATGCTGTGTTCTTGGCTTTGGAGAGTGAGGTTTTTATCTGTGCAGCCATGATTACAGGAACTTTGCATTCTTCTGGTATAAAGATGGGCACCATAGGGGGTGAGGGGGGGGGTAAAGTTAGCACTGAACCTATCTGTCAGGATGTTGGCAATATCAGTTGGTTCTGTATATTTAGTGTCATTGTGCTGTAACTCAGAGCAGATCTGAGTCTTGCCATTGAGATTCTTGACATAGCTATAGAATGCTTTGTGGTTGTCTTTAGAATCAGTGGAGATTTGGTTTTCATAACTAGCTTTGGAGGATTTTATGAGGGATCTCAGCTTCTTACTGAGGCTGACCAGGGAGCTCCTCCAATCATGGGATTTTACTCTTTTTTGCAACACTTTCTTTCTTCTGTTGTAGAGCTTGTTTATGGCAGAAGACCACCAGATTGGCTTCCTTTTTTTGGAGGATAACATCTTGGTTCTGTTAGGGATAGCACGATCCATGCACTCGTGTAAGTGCTTATAAAGTGCATTTGTGTAGGATTCAGCAGTCATACCTCTATTGGCCATATCTGCATGGGTGTCATGAAGTTTGCCACTTCTGTCTTAAGAAGCGTGAAGTTGGCTTTGGAGAAATTTTTTACGGTTGTTTTCCTAATGGGGGGTGGAAGCGGGATGTGGATGTCTAGGTTGATTAGCTTGTGGTTGGATCTGATCAATGAGGAGCTGACCTCTGGTGTGGAACACCGGTCACCAATGTTGGTGATGA
This sequence comes from Protopterus annectens, assembly GCF_019279795.1. NCBI lineage: Eukaryota > Metazoa > Chordata > Ceratodontiformes > Protopteridae > Protopterus > Protopterus annectens. The sequence continues at coordinate 988,487,156 of NC_056744.1, forward strand.
CCAGGTGTAGGATATTGCTGCCCCTGGTGGGGGTGTGGATAAGTTGATCCAAGGCATGTGAATTGATGAATTCCAGAAAACGTTGAGCAAGAGTTGGCACATGAGTAGTTTTCCCAGTTAATGGTGGGGTAGTTGAGATCAGCCATTATTAGGGTGTTGGGTTGTACCTTAATATTTTCCAGTGTATCAAGAAAAGAGGAGTGGAAATCATGGGGCATGGTGGGAGGGTCTGTAAAAAGCTACAATCTGGATTGCAGTTTTTCCCCAGACTTAGTTGAACTTGGATAATCTCAGATGCATTATGCTGAGCAACTAGCTTGGAGGTGTGGATATCCTTAATGAATATGGACACGCCTCCGCCTTTAATGTTTTAGTCCGGGTTTGGTGGCCGAAAGGTGTGGTATGAATTATAGCCTGGTAATGCAGGGGTGCTCTCTGGAGTTTTGAACCAGGTCTCTGTCACTGCACAGATGTCAATGTTCTCCATTTTAAGGAGTGCCTGGAGTGAGGGCATTCTGAGGTTTAGACTTCTAGCATTGAGTAGCATTACCCTCATATTTTGCTTGCTTGTACCTTTTATGGTGGTGAATTTGTCATTTGAACCTTGCCTAAAAAAGGCACTATAGGGGTGGCAAGAGCCTTTGCCAGTATCCAGAATCCCAAGGGCGATAGGTGCAGGCCATCTCTGGCAAAGCATCGTGGTCTGTTGATTATGTCATCCCAGGCACACAGATACTGGATTCCCTTAGAATGACACCAGACGCTTAGCCAATTGTTGTAGTAAATCATTTTGTCCTTGTACTGCGGTATCATTCTGGGTGATGGCAGGATTCTTCTCAGGGCTAGGGTCATACCTGCCTGGGCTACAAGATCGGAGAGCTCCTCCATGTCTCTTTTCATGTAGTCCAGGGAGGTACGTCTCAGGTCATTCACACCAACATGGACAATGACAGAGTCATATTTGTACTTGTTGTGGAGTTACCTGAGTGCGTGCATTATGTGTTGGATCCTGGCACCTGACAGGCAGCTGACAGTAATTTTCTCCTTGTTTAGCCCGGTGAGTGGAACATCAATGTGCCTGACTATAGAGTCACCTATAACTAGAGTGTTGGGTACGTTATGCCTTATGGGCTGTAGTTGAGTGGCACACTGAGTATGTGGGCTATGTGTCATTTGGGTTGTGTTGAGGGGTGGAGGTTGCTTGCATTTCTGCTTTGGTGTTCTCGGTTATTTGGGCAGATTTTTACTGAGATCCTCCAGAAATGTAGGTATGTGTTTTGTGCTTCTGTGTGTGTGTTTTGGTGGTGTATGTTTTCAGGGACTATGTGATGAGTTTGGTGCGGTGCAAATGTTTACCTTCTCCTCTTGACTGTTTAGTCCAGTCTTCGGTGAAGAGAGCTTTGCTTCCAGTTTGTCTGTATAAGTGCATCTCTCACAGGCTGTAGTGTTGGGTGGTAGGAGGAGAGGATTGTCTGTGTACATGAGGCAATTGCTGCATTGTTCCAAGATGCCCAGATTCATCAGGTAGACAGGAGAAAACACCGGGAGCTGACCTTTAGACATGCCTGGATAAGTGCTTATTTATTAAGTACTAAAAACGGTTTTCCTCTAGACAAGTGAGGAAAGTTGAGTGCTGTACTAATTTGTAGCTTATTTAGTGCTTACAATGAGTTCTGAACAAGTTCTGAGCTCAAAGAAACAGATTTGAGTGCTAAAACTAAAAAGCTGGCTAGCTGCAAGGGAAAATTTGAAGAGCAGACTTTATGGCACCAGGAATAGTTTAACCCTAGTTAAGGGGGGGCTCAGGAGCTTACAAACAGTCCTGGATACAGCAAATCTGTATCTGGACAAGAATTGTTACAGGAAAGGGGGAAGCAAGCTTTGAATTTTTTTTTCAGCAAAATTTTGGTATATAATGGTATTCAGTAAAATGTTGGTATATAATGGTATTATAACACACAATATAGATAAATCAGACATAAAATAAAAGACGAGACTGTTCATAATTCATGATTTTTCCTTTGCTAATTTTAGAAGTAAGGTTGTAAGAGCAGCTGCTACAGTAGTACGAACATGTATCATTAGCTGACGTTAAATTGACAAAAAGGCACGTTTTTAAAACAAGACCTTCCTAACATGTTACTTTGATTTGTTCATATTATCACTTTACAATATGGCTGATCATGTTGTTGTGACTTTTGGCTTTTCCCGGTTAGGGGTTGCCACAGCGGAACTCTGGTCCGCTAATGATTGGCAGTTGATTTTTACGTACCGTGTTGCCAGCCCTGACGCACAACCTTCAACGAAGGTATGCCCATTCATGCATGTCTCCATGCAGAAGACGCTCTGAGAGTCGAACCGGACAGTGTCTTACTGTGAGGCGACAACGCTACCGTAGCACCACCACTGCTGATCATAATAATTGGAATTCACATTACATAAGCTGAATTTTTTAATTCATTTATCCTACAAACTGTGAGGAGCAGTTTTTTTTTTTTTTTTGTCATCGCTTCCCATGGTAATATCACTTTTTTTATTTTAAAACAAAATAAAGCAAATAGCATCATATTCTCTGGAAGAAATACTGTTGTCTTTTTGTGCAGATGTGCTAAAATATTCTTAGACAAAGTGTTGGACATATATATAAGAAAAAAACAAATATCACAACTGCAGAATCTACATTTATCATAATTTTTACCTGGTTTATCTAGAATTTCTAGATGTTATGATTTCTAAACAGATGTTTATAGGAAGGCATGCAAAAAGAACCCCTTATTACACAGAGTATGCACCCCCCACATATTTATAAGAGTTTTGTAAATGGGCAATGTCTAGGGGTATCTAGACTCAGTAGTCATGATAATATTGAGATGGCCCTGAAGCAATTGCAGAAAGATTTTTTAGAAAGGGGATATAAACAGAGGGATTGCGCAGTATTAACAGACAAAAGTTTTATTAATAGAAAAGATAGAAGCCAACCATATTTTAGAGATAGGAGAAATGATTCACCAGAAACAGATAAACCATGTAAAAATTGTGATAAATGTAGATATTCCTTACTCAGCAAATATATCTTCAATTAGAGAAGTGATAACTAAGAACTGGAATATATTAATGTTAGATAAGAAGGTGGCTAGAATTACAGGCATGGTTCCCAGTTATGCATATAACAATAGCAAGAACTTGAAGCATTTATTATGTTATGAAAGCGAGAAAATGTATGACGTAACATCTCAGAAAAAATGAACTTTTGGGTGTAGGAATTGTAACTAGTGTTCATATATGGCTAATAGTAATAGATTTATTCATCCAACAACAGAAAAGATTTATGAATTTACACATTATGCTGACTGCAAGATTAGAGATTTAGTATATTTAGCTTTTTGCTCCAAATGCCCCTAATTTTATGTAGGTAAAACTAACCATTCTTTATGTGAGCATGTTAGAGAAAATTTGTATGCAATAAATTGAGAGGATGAGAGCAATGCATTTGCCAGGCATGTACATAATTTTGATCTTACACATATGTTTTCTTTTCTCATTTTAGAGATTACCCATAGACGTTACAGGTTAGGTAAGTTTAAGAATAACACTGAAAAATCCAAAATGAAATGGATCATAAGGCTACAAGCAGATAAAGCATATGGGTTAAATGATAAAGTTTCACTAAAACCTTTTTTGGTTGATAAACCTCTCAGGCATTACATTTTTAACTCTAGGATATTGTTGTTTATTGCACATAGGATTTTACCTTGCCATTATATTATATGTTTATATTTTATACATGATAATTAATGTCTTATGTATTCCATAGTTTTTATAATTAATGCATAGATTATCTTAAGAAATATATATACAATTTTTATATATACTTAGTGTATAAGTAAAAATTTCACAGTGAATTTAGTGTATGCTAAATAGGTACATATCAAAAAAATGAATCAGACCACTGCACACAGACTAGGTTAGTAGGTGATAGATAAATCCTTTATTGCAGACTTAGCGCTTTCACCATAACATATGGCATCATCAGAGTAAAGACTTGAAGAACTCACAACCTTCTTATATTACAAAACATTAATTGATCAATTGAATGATTGAATAATAAAATAATGAGATAAAATCAACACACCCTTGCCAATGAGCCCATACAATACACATTCATATACATATAATATTGTTTGTATAGAAAATACATTAAACAAGGAACAAAGAACAAAAAACCTATTTCTAATCTTAGTAAATATAAATATAAGTGTAAAACAATTTTTTATATAAAATACTAACATTAAAAAACTTTGAATCTACCCAATCAAATCTTGTAAGATTTTTGCTTTAGCACAGGCTTGAGTGAAATATAATCATTCAAACCAGGCTCCTTCATTGCATTCAACCTCAGTTGCCACTCCACCTCCAAAACAGCCACCCTATTACTAACATCACCCCTTTGATCAATATATACACGATCAATAACAAAAAATACAAACTTTTTGAACTGCAAACATTTGAGACTATGCAAAAACAAAGCATTATGCACATCTCTATTTTTAATTGCTCTTACGTGCTCCATGACCCTATCCCTTAATCTACGAGTGGTCATCCCCACATAAAATGCATCACAGGTACTGCAGGAAGCCAGGTAAACCAAGTTCTTGCTATTACAACCACATGTTCCAGGACAGGCTAAGGTACGTGCAAACCCTGCCACACATATATAAACCCCTTCAGCAATAAATCTGCAGCCTCTGCATGCTCCACATTTGCCCTTCCACGACCTTTTGGACCTACTCACCCCTTCCAAAACACCCTTTAAATTGTCCCCCTTACTAAAGACAATCATCGGCGCCTTCCCAACTATCCCTTTGATCTCGTGACTCAAAGAGTGGTCCCATGCATGTCTAACTGCTGCACACATTTCTATAGCCTTCTCACTGTATTTCAACACAAAAACTGGACCACTCTTCCCATTGCCGACATCACGTTTGTGCACACTTTCCATCTCACTAGACAAAACACCTTCAGGGGCAATCTTTTTCAAAATAGGAATATATATAGTCCGTCTTTTTTTATAGACCTCTTTTTTAACCCTCAACAAAAGATTTAAGGGATAACCCTGGTCAAGCAACAAGCCTATTAAATTGTATATCTCCTGCCTAAAGGTGACATCTTCACTCACTAATCTCGAAATCCGCACCATCTGACCTTTTGCCAACCCCTTTCTCTGATGAAAGGGGTGACAGCTAGTAAAATGGAGCATCGAATTAGAGTAATTATCTTTTCTAAAAATAGTACTGGACAATCCCCCACCAATCTTGGCAATCCTGATGTCTAAAAAATTGATACTGTCCCTATTCCACTGGTGGGTAAACCTCAAAAATCCTGTAGAATCATTTAAATAGTTCACAAACTCCATGGCCTCCATCTCATTTCCATTCCATAAGATTAATAGATCATCCAAAAATCTATTATAAAGGACAATTTTGGAGTTGAATCTAGAAGGAAATACAAACTGCCTCTCCCATGCCAACAAGACAAGGTTGGCAAAAGTAGGGGCACATTTGGCCCCCATCGCAACACCTGAGGTTTGTCGAAACACCTCACCTTCATATTTCATGAAATTGTTGTTTAAAACAATCTCCAGAATGTCATAAAGAAAATTCAACCTACCCTTATCGATCTTACTACTGGAATTGAGGCTGTCATGGAACATTTCCAATCCCTCAAAGTGTGGAATTACAGAAAAAAGGTTAACCACATCCACTGTGAGAAAGCTATAAGAGTCAGAACATGCTTTTACCTCCCTTAGCCTCTCAAGGCAGTGCCAAGAATCCCTCAATATATGGGGAACCTCATTCAGAGCTGGTTTAGACAAAACATCTACAAAAGCAGCCAGGGGTTCAGTTTTCGAACCCCTCGCAGAAACAATAGGTCTGAAACATAAATTGTCCACACCTTTGTGCACCTTTGGAATACCAAAGATGCACGGCATAACTGGATACCTAACCGTCAAAAAATCAAACTCTGTTTCACTAATAGCACCCTGAAACAGTGAATCCAACAAGAACAAATCTATTTTTTGGTATGCCCTGCTCACTTCATTTGTGGATACCCTAATGTAGGTGGCCTGGTCCTCCAAAAGCCCCATCATTGAGGCAATATAATCAATCTTAGTCATGAGGACCATACCGCCACCCTTGTCCGGCTTCATGCACCTAACATTCTCACTAGCTCTCAGTTCCCTTAAAGACAACCTCTCATCCTTACTCAGATTGTCTTTGAGAGTGTACTTCTGTGAGCAAATCCTCCTAAATTCAAGTTCCAATAATTTCTCAAAAACTGAGAATTCAGGGTTAAATGGCGGAATAAAAGTACTCTTCCTTTTTAAAGGCACCAATGATACATTAGAGTAAACACAATCTTGCCCATTCTTTCCTCGAAAAAACACCTGCAAATTGAGTTTCCTCAGAAACAATTTTAGATTAATCAAAACCTGCGCTATATCAAGCTTAAAATTGGGCACAAAATTTATACCCTTGGAAAATATACCAAAATGACCATCCGTGATTTCCATCTCAGTATAATTGTAAATAATAAATCCATGTTTTTTCAATACAGACCTACACAAACACCCATTAACAACAACGTCACCATTGTTGTTGATAAAGCATTCATCCAAACCATTAGGCCTAACTGAAAACTGCTGCTGTTCAACACCATCAACAATATTTAATTCCTCATTTTCAAAAATTTCTAACAAACTAAAACCTGTAGAAAAAACATTACTTTGTCTATTGATGGCCACCACTCCACCACCATCAACAGTAACATCATCACACATTTCAAACTTAATTGAAATATGTAAACAATTTCTAGAATCAATACTCAAAATACTGGACTCATTGGCATCATTAACAACAACTTCACACACTACATTACATTGCATTACATTATCAGAGTGAGGAACTACAATTCCAGACAATCCCTCTGAGGCCCCCCCCCCTTCCCGAGGAAACCTCTGTTCCAATCGCTCCGTCGATCGACCCTTGTTGAACAACCTCTCCGACCTTCTCAGTCCATGAGGCTGTTCCAAAAAAACATCCTCAGATACAAAATCAAAATTTGGTTCATGATTGTCTAAACAATTGTCCATTACCATAACAGTACTTGAAACTCTTGTTGCATGAAACTTAGAATTACGACCAGGAGGGTAAGCACATTTGCTGGCATAGTCTGCTGCATCCCTAGCCAGCTTTTTTTGTTTGATGACCTTGTTTTTATTGACAAACAATTCAATGTTGGCCAAAACCCTATCAAACCATTCCTTGTACTGAAAAAATAACAAATCCGATGTGATACTGGAATGCAATTGCACAGTTTCCCCCCGCAGCTCCAACAACTTTTTGTCATTGTTGTCAATGATTATGTCTAGCATCTCCAATCCAACTCGGTCAAACAATGAAACTAATTTGTCAAAAAGCACAGTACCTGGTTCGATGCCCATCGGGAGTTTCCAGACCCGAAGCCCCTTAGGAACATGCTTCAAATTCCTAGATTTGCAAAGAATCAAATTGTCCAGTTGAAGCGCTCTATACCTTGTACAGAGCTTATCGAACCGATGTATCTGCTCCTTCAACGTCGGATAGACAATTTTGTTGGAAAGTGTTTCCAACACACACAGCTCTGCTACTGGCAACTCAAACCAGGATTCCAAGCTGTTATCACTTCCTGTATTCGCCGATGGTGTAGGTTGGGCACCATTCAAACAACTAGCACCACCTGGCATTACACGACCAGAATTAGATTTGCTTTTTGATACTGCACCACTATAAGAACCAGCAACAGCTGATTTTTGTCCAGGCAACAGCGACGTAGAAACAGGGGAATGTAGAGTAAATAACTTGACCGGCGAGTCAGTAGGACTTGCTGTTACTGTCAAACCTTTACCCCCAGCTTGTTGGTCATGCAAACTAATCAGTTTTTGCACCGCTTGTGCCAATTCCTTTAAAGCCACCTCCATCCTGAACAGAACAAGCAACAAGTCAATTCACCTACGTCGCCATAGTCCACAGGCACAGCCGATAAAAACGAAATAACAAATACAAAAACACACCCAAAACAGGGTCCAACTAAAATAATAAAAAACGAATCGGACCACTGCACACAGACTAGGTTCGTAGGTGATAGATAAATCCTTTATTGCAGACTTAGCGCTTTCACCATAACATATGGCATCATCAGAGTAAAGACTTGAAGAACTCACAACCTTCTTATATTACAAAACATTAATTGATCAATTGAATGATTGAATAATAAAATAATGAGATAAAATCAACACACCCTTGCCAATGAGCTCATTAATTATTGTTATTTCATTAATGAACTCTTTATAGAAAGCTAAAGAAAGATAGCAAATTATCAGTCATAGTGTCACTTTATTCAGCCCTTATCAGACCCATCATTGATTATAATGCCACCTATGGCATGTACCTGACCAGACATACGCAACAGTCGGAACGCCCACAAAGGTTCATTCCCAGGAGAATCCATGGTATAAACACATTATTATATAGGATCACCTTAAAGTCCTATCTCTATACTCTTTTTCCTACAGGCTACTCAGAGGTGATATATGCATGACATACAAGGTATTCATTGATCCAGCTCTGATGGACCTTTTACACATCCACAAAATGAGCAGCATTAGAACCACTAGTTCCAAGGATTTAAATTTTGGTTGTGACGTAAATAAAACATGTTGGCAAGACAGATATGTGTCTCCAAGGATCCCCATGCTCTGGAACATGCGCACTATCTATGTGGAGCAGAATCCATTCCCAGCTCTATTTAAGCTTAACCTTGACCAATGGGAGGGAAACTGAAAACTCAATCCAGGTCTGATAGACAATGGCAGACAGCAATCCCCAAACTGCCATCCCCCTCCCCACATAAACTCTAGAAACTTCCTAAGTAATATACCTTCTCCTAATAATTGCCATGATACATGGGGACACAATTGGGTTGGATTGCATAGTTAGGCTTAAAAAAGGCCCAAGTGGCCGTTAGCATAGTATATACCGATGAATCAATGAACTGTTAGGCTGAAGGCATGTAAAGCCAGTTGCATTCTGTTTCTACCTTTGAGAAGAGCACCATTTTGAACAATTACTGCCTGCAATTGATGCATTTTCTGATCTCATAATTCCTGGAAAGATCTTCTGTCCCTATTGCCTTAACAAGATGCCTTCTTTACTACTTGGAAGAAATGTAGAAATAACTGACTTTGTTTTATTGCTTACTACTGAACTGACATGAAGGATTCTTATGCCTTCCCCTGTGAGTGTACATGCTCCTGTATATAGCCCATGAAGGCTATCACTGAGAACTAACTGCTTGTTCTTTTCCTGAACACTGCAGGTTGTGCAATTTGTCTACATAGGTGCTTGCATTGCACCAGGCCAGACTGCCTTCCTCCCACCAAATTCCCAGCCACACCTGGGTACAGAATTATTAGTTTGTTTTATTAGTTTCTTACCCACTCAAAAAATATCAGCCAATGATAATGTCAGAAGACTGAAATACCAGTATATGTGGTGCAAGACACAAAACATTGCATGAATGTGTTGCTCTGAGCAATGTTTCTTCTTTTCCATATACAGAATTTGTACTGTAGATTTGTTGTACCCACTTGCCTTAGTTATTTGATGTCAAAACTGTTAATTTAGTCTGACATCACTATAGGTGGTCACAAATAAGATATTGACTGTAGTCATACCTCTCAACGTTTTCACACAAGAATTCTGGCGTAAGCCAAAACTAAAAGGGGAGGAGGGCAAAAGCTTAATATCAGGGACAGATTTTAAATATTGTTCTTGTAAACTGAAAAAAAGTTGTTAGAATAACAGGTTTTGCCTTAGCATGCATTTGTTTCTGAAGAACAAGAAGTCTGAAAAACAATTGTTTGCTATTTATTAGTGGCTGCACTCTTCAATTATTTACCAGAAAATCTTACATTGTATGACAAACTGACCAAAAATTAGGCAAAAATCTAGACACTCTGAGAACTTCTTGGCAGTTCAGAGGTATGACTGCAGTATAGCTACATCAAGGTACAGCACACAATATAATTTTAAGTAGAATGCTATGCAGGTATGCGTCCCATACCTCTCAACCTCTTAGAGCAAGAAATCTGGACAAAACCACAAATACAAGTGAGACAAAGGCCCACAAATAGGGACACTTTTTAAATATTGCTCTTACAAACTTAGAAAGTTGATAGAATAACAGGTTTTGCATTAGCATGAATTTTCTGAAGGGTATAAAGTCTGAAACTCAAATCTCTGTTATTATTTTCTAACTTCAATCTTTAATGTTTTGCCACTAATTTGCCAGAAAAACACAATGTTATGAAAAACAAACCAAAGATATGACACAAAAATCTAGACATTCTGTGAAAATCTGTGCAGTTGAGAGGTATGATGCCTCCTGATCAGTGATTAGACAAGTGCTATGCTTAAACCAGGAACCTCATAATTTCATTCTCTAATATTATATTTTTCCAGCCCTCTAAATAAGAAGGCATGTGAATGAGACAAGACAGTGATGTCAGCAAAATAGGTGGCTTTCAGTTTATTTGCAAGTAACATGACAGTATTTATCTGTATACTCTAGCCACATTAGAGACTAGAGTATATAAAAGTAAACACTAGATCATGTGAGCATTCTTCACTGTTTGTCTTTTTTAAACCATGATCAAAGAAAATTCAATACAATGTTTTTGCCACTCCCTTTGTACATGCCAGTGGCATTTTTGAGACCATTATTTCTTTTATCTCTTTGTAAACATCCTGTAGATATGGGTATTAACTGCAATAACCTATGACTGAATCAATTTAATAATCCCTATATCACTTATAAAGAAGTTGTGTGTGTGTGTGTGTGTGTGTGTGTGTGTGTGTGTGTGTGTGTGTGTGTGTGTGTGTGTGTGTGTGCGTGGTAGGCAGTAACTGGCTAACAATTATCAGTGAATAAATATATACATACCTTGATGAATGTAAATTGATAGGTAGTTTTATTTTATCACAATGATCTGGGTAGATCAAATAAGCGAAGAGACGTGAATATTTGCAAGAAGGGTCCTGTGCAAGGGTGAACTGTTCCATAATCTGCACGAAGGATGTCTATAAGTTAATGCAGAGGATTAAGGCTAAAGGCTTTAGTTAAATGCTTGCTATAGTCTAGGGTTTGATTCCCTTAGCCTCCATTTGCCTACTGTGTGACCCTGAGACAGTCATTTGACAAGACTGTACTCCAAGATCACTGCTGAAAAGAAACGTTTGAATCTGGTTAATAAATAAAACATTTTATCACTTACCTAGAAGAGTTGGATGATATGAGATGTGAGGGCCTTTGTCTTAAATTCCATTGACATACAATAATATAGTTTGTAATGTACAACCTCCATCTTACTGCAGTTTAAAATGGTTGTCTGCATTTTCTTTCCATATTTTAAGTCAGACAATATGAATATAAAATTTTCTTCAGTTTTAGATTAAAATAATAATTTTAGAGTTCAAATGTTTTTTGACATTCATAAAAATGATTGTATCTGTTTTCATCGAGTTATATACCTTCAGAATGTAGCTCATCAAAAAAATAAATGTTGGAGCTTTTCTCCCTGGGCCTTCGCTGAAAAAGGGTTCTTCAGCTCAGTCGGACAATCCCAGTCAACAAATGCAAAATAAATAAATAAATAAATAAAATAAACAAATGTTAACATGGGTAGGTATCTAGTAGAAAGGCAAACCAGGTACACCAGTGGGAAAAGCAATCTAGAATATTCATTGCTTATTAATTCTTTGATGTCCTGAACCACACTAATCCAGGAGGCACAGAAGGATGTCAAACAGCTGAAAGTTATGGGAGAAGAGAATAAGAAAGAGGTCACGTCCATCCATAAACAGTTAGGGCAACTATTCAAACTAAGGATTTAATGGCAATAAAAAAATGGAACTTCAACTGAATGACACGGAGAGCCAATCCAGACATAATAACCTGAGGATCATAGGATTACTGGAGGAACTGGAAGGAGAGGGGCTTTGATAAGTAATGAGCTTGTCACTATGTTAGGTAGTGAATCCATGGTGTGTACCTGACTATAGTACTTTCCTTTTCAATAAAATGAAAGTGTTCCTCCTGGCCCTGTGCCATTACAAGAAATTAGGCTTTGCCATTTAATTACACTTCCCAAAAATACTGGGTGGTAAGGAAGGGTCTGCTTCAATGATCGTTCTATACCTATACTGATGCTGAAGTTTATTTCACTAATGAATAGTCAGACAATAAAAGACAGCCCTTCCTTCCTCTATGGATGATGCCAACAGGAAGCTTGAGCAATCTCCTACAACCTGCTGGAAATAAACAAGCAAAGAGAAGGTTTAGTGACCCAACCCTTACTGGTGGAAATAAGCAGCCTACTTCATATATGCACTAACAGCTGCACTTAAATGTTGAACAGTCCAATACGTTTTTGCTTATGGCAGACCTAGGGGATGAGTGGAGCAGCTTCAAATGGACTTATCGGAGCTTAATCCGTCACAACAAGAACTTACTTCATTGGATACCATTGGAGCCATTTCATGTGCTCCATTAGACTCCAACACTGTTTGTGGGGAAGCCATCCATAAGTTCCATTTATTTTCTCCTCATACCAGTAACCCAGCTGCCCTGATAGAAGAACTTTTAAAAAGTCATCATCTGGTGTGGGGGGGGGGAGGTCATGGAAGTGCAATTGATTCCAGATGCCCTTTTGGATCACAGTAGAGTGGTATGATCTCATTTTGTTAAACACAACTGACATTTTCTTGTAGAACCAGTCTCCTTATTTTAAAAGAAAAAGACATGGATAGCTCCTCCATTATTAAATGGAGCTCTCAGTTCTGCCAGGAGATTTGTTTACTACTGCTGAGTCTGTGTGGCATGCATGGTGCTCATTCAAAGAGGGAATCTCTGATTTTATTTGTCATTTGAGAAGCTATAATGCTAAATGTACTTCTGAACATTTGAGGACAAGGAAAAAGCACTAATATCTCTTACAGGGCAATATATACAGATTAACTGTATAAGTGAAATGTTACACAGGGAAATGGAACTGTTGAGAAGGGAGGTTAAAAGTCTTAAGTTTGAGCTAACTCACTGAAGAAGGAACAGGACAAAATTGTTCTAGTGTGCTAGACAAATCAACTCTCCCAAACTGCTAGCTTAGAGTCTTAGGGGAATAAAGCAATCCAGAGCCATTCAAGCTAAATTGTTCTGCTCAAGTCATTGATAAGAATAAGATGACATATTTGCAGGGTATTTGCCAGTATGTGCCTGATTTCTTATTCTTGGACTAGGATGGCTTTGTCAAAAATATTAGCTGGCCTGTCCAAATACTATGGTTACAATCTTAACCAGTCCTCTGGCATGCAATGAAATTCAAAACACTGTAGAGATTTAAAATTGGGGAGATCCCTGTCCCCTTACAGTCTTCCAGATGAAACTTATATGATCATGGATAGCAAAATAACTCCTATTTTGCTATCCCTTTAACAACAAAGTTTTATGAGGAGGTCTTTACTGTACCACTCACAAGTGACCAAAGACAGGGCCTCCAGGATCCTAAGCCTAAATTCTAGCTAGAGTGTTATTGCCCTTATTGGAGAAATTTATTCTCCTGCTAATTTCTGACTTCCACCAAGCCTTGTTAAATGGAGACAGTGCATATCGGGCCTTTTAAGATGCTTTTATAATATTCATCAGTTGAGCCATTTCAGACTTCCACATGACCTTTGGTTCTATCCAATGGGATTTCTTATGGTGCATAAAACAGAGCATTGGGCCTTGGGATTACTGTTAATGGCAGCAATGCTATCACTGACATATGGTTTTCCAATGGTTTCATTTTATGGCTAACAATCTCATGGTGGTCTTAGGTGAGGGGTTTGATGTTTTGTCCGAGTTTGGGAAACTCTCCAAGGCTTAGAAGAAATAGACTGAAAAATATTTTCGACCCTTTAAATATATATATTGGGGTTTTAAAATATTACTGATGGGGGGGCAGTTTAGGAATAATACAGGACAAGAAAAAAAAAACTTGGGAAAGATTACCATGCACACTGCTGAGATTCTCACTAGCAGAGAGAGTTTTAACCTCTTCCATGATTTTATACAATTCTCACAGAAGCTCACCAGTGGTAAGACATTGTCAAGGGAAAGACTGGCTATAGATTCAGTAAATTTAATACCCAAATAGCTATGGTCTGTTTCCTATTGAAACCCGTAACTTAAAATAGCGGATCTTTGCCCATCATACAGCTGATCTGTCTCAATATTGCAGCCAGATATCATTTTAACTTTATTTGGGTGATACCAGAATTATTACTCATTCTCCTGCACTGTCAGGTTTGGCCAATGTAGGAAAGACACAGAGCCTAGGATCCTGATATGACTGGTAGGGAGTAAGGAAGGTCTCCAACCCTGGGATATAATCTGGGCCAGCAGCACAGTTCAGATTAATAAATGTCCTATCTTTTGTCTGTCTTGGATTGTAAACAATATTCTTTTTTGAGGTGACCGTTTACTTAATCAGAATGGCAGGCCCCTAGCCCTCCTGGAAAGTGGGCTAAGAGGGGGGGTCCAGATCTTTGCCTTGGTGGCAAAACATTCAGCTATTATGTTTTCCGAAAGATCTCACTAGATCTGGAGGACATTGGGGGCTTTATGTAGAGGATAAATCTCTTTCTCATCTTCTCAAGTTTCATATTTTATCTCATCTATACTAAGGTATTGATGGATACAGTGTTACAGTATTTGAGCAAGACAGAAAGAAATGGGCCAGTTTGCTGAATGCTGATATTATGATCTCGTCATGGGCAAACACATTAAAATGGATTCTAAATGGTGACAACCCTCCCATTTAATTTACCCATTTTAAGAAGCTTCAGTTCTGGCATATTTCTCCAGTGTGAAGCAAAGATCTTAGTGCTGGTGGGAATCACCATTGGTGGTGAAGAGCCCCAGCTGCCGGATCTCTGCATCGGTTATGGTCCTGCCCCTACAGTCAATGTATTTGGAATAAAGCCCACTCTGCTGTTACCTGGGGTTACAGAAAACTTTCTCTTCCACTTTGACTATTTCTTTCTTTTTGGATTTTTTGTATTCCTCACCCACATTTTATCATTACTGCTTGTCAGCAAGCATAAATGAATCCTACTTGTTACTAGTGTGATCTCAGCTATAGTGGCCAAGCATTGAAAAGGGTTAAAATACTATATTACCCCTGACATTTATAGTTTGAGCAACATATTGTCTGACAATGTAGTAGCACTCTAATTTTATGAGTAGTGTGTATCTTTTTCACAGAGCTTTCTGACTTGAAGCTTTTTTAATTTTTTATTGGTATCTTTTTCACAGAGCTTTCTGACTTGAAGCTTTTTTAATTTTTTATTGGTCAAGTAACTCATACAATAGTGTTGCTTTCCAAACTTCAGGATGACACAACTGACCAGTCAAGTTTGATAGGTTAAATTGTTTGGACTGACCTGGTTTTATATTCACTGTGATTTGCTTTAGCATTTCCTGTGTTTATTTTTTTGGTCAGGAGATGCTCATGATTGCTGTTTTATCTACTTCAATGGTATGATAAACTTAGTGCTTTTTTTCAATAAATGTATGGAAAAAAATGTACACACTTAAAAATGATGCCTCCTTTAAAATTCTGCCCCTTCCTTCTGCACAATATAAGTTAGGCAGTCTGAGCGCAGCCATTCTGCAGGAAGTCTTCTTGTCACCTACATGCACTGCAATCAGTCCATTAAATAAGGTTCTGCTCTCTCACACCCTGACCATCCTATATTTTTCCAGACTGTCTTTCTTTATAGCTTAACTAATCACCTATCTATTTTTCCCAAAAATGTATTTTTGTTATCCAACCAATTGTAATCTAATTTCTCCCCAAATTGTCCTTTTCCTGGAAGCATGTGCCCCATATCCTGTTAAAAAGTCATTCCGTCATCTTTGTATTTCTTTCTTTCATTGATGTTCTTTTAGTCTGCTCCACTCACTTCCAATCCTTGGCTATTTCATGTTTACCCCTAAAAGCCAAAAATAGCACATATACTTTTCTTCATTGATTTTATCTACCTATGGCTTACCTACCCATAACAAAAATAACTTCCATGTCTTCTCTAGCTTTTTTCAACAAATTGCCCTCAGTTTTCTAATACTTTATCACATAACTGGATGAATCCAGGTCCAGGGAGTTTGTTGATGCACTCTCTCCTTTCCCCATCTTTATCTGATTTATACTGTATTTGTATCTATATCTATATCTAATCTATATTTGTATCTATATCTATTTATATAGCTATATCTATATTTATATCTATATATCTATATCTATATCAAAGAGTTTTAAGGTTGTCTGGAAATACATAATTTTAAGGAAGATGGCAAGCTATTTAGTCTGTATACAATATTAATCAGAAAAGAGAGAGATGAATGGGAGAGAATTTGGGGGTGATAATAGAGATTTTAAGGAAAACTAGGTGGGAAATGAAGGGGGCAAAATAAGAAGGATGGAGTGAAGAAATATCACCAATAAACACAAATAAGTGCTGGGAAACCCTTGAATTGGACATGAATACGAGATTAAAGCATTGTTAAGACTGAGTATACTGGCATGAGATGGGAAATGCAGCAAAGTCTTTGAGCTGGGAGAAGTTAAAAGCCAGATATGGGGGTGGAAGTGTCTTAAACTTCATTTATGGGAAGCTGATTTCTGTTCTTCAACAAATTAAACTTTATTCAGTGAAGAATCAAGATTGCTTCCTAAGGGTTAGCTGATTAATGTGAACTAAAAGTCAACCCCAAGTCAAGAAAGCAGTGATTAGTCAAGCACATAAAGTTTCGTTGAGTGTCAGGCAAGTAGAGACAAACACATTTAGACTAGGATGTCAGAGGAATCTGGGCATTCAGATTTCAAATGAAAAATGAGAAAGGTAGTTCCTGTTCCTAGATATGTGACTAAGCCAAGAAAATGTAGATTCTTTGGGATTAAATGCATGTTTAAGTACTATTAGAAACAGTTCCTAACTTAAATTCACTGCTGTATTGGATTGCATACATTCCCCAGTCGGGTATTCATGTATGAGGAGACTCTCTAGTCTGCAGCTTCATGACAGTATATTAAGCCACACACAGAGAAAAAAAATGGCTTACATATTATTTACATTCACTAATTAAGGCAATTTAGTGAGCATAAGAAGTAAAGGAATAAAAAAGGCAAAGTAACTGTCAAGGCCAGCCTTTGGTCCACTGGTGTCCTAGGCAAAAAAGCTCCACAGGCTAGCACCCTCCCCCCACACCACCTGGTGCCCCCATACTAGTCTACCTACACCACCCAGATGACTTTTTTCTTCCTTTTTTTTTCTTAATGTTCAGTTTTTTTCCTGTATTCCTTCAACATATTTTAAAGAAACTATTTGTTTACTACATGAAACAAATAAATAAATAAACAAATCCTGGAAAAGTGCCCCTGCTAGAGCAGCACCCTAGGTGGATGCCTAGTTGTCTATGCCTAGGGATGGCTATGGTAACTGCATAGCGGTTATAAAGTCTGGCAGGACTTGCATTTTAATTTGCCATTCCTAAATGTGGTTAAAAAGCCAAGTTTCATGAACGTGAGATGCAATTGCTATATATACGTGTGCATGCATGCATGCATGTTTGTGAGAGTGAAAGAGAGACAGGTACTTTCACCTCAAAACATTTTTACTTGAGAATTCATGACAAAGCTAACAGTAGTGGGGGTAATGAACAATAACAGTAAGACATTTTGCATCAACATGCTTTTCTTGAACAATAAGAAGCATGAAACTATATTGGCTGTCTTATTAATTGACTGTAGTCCTTAGAACTTTACTAAAAAAACATGTTTTTCATGGGAAAGTACCAAAATATTAGGCAAAATCAAATGATTTCTACAAAACCGTGAATGGTTGTGTGGTATGTGCTGGGGTGCATTGTTTTGGAATACATGTAATTTTTTCATTAATTTGATCCTTATGTTACAGCTGAGGTGAATATGGTTAAAAATGTGGCTATAATTGCTGGATATATTCTGGAGTATCTGAGTTTCTATATATATGTAAGAGACTAAATCTCTGCTTCCACCTCTGTTAGTGTATGCATATATGAAACTGTGTGTGTGTGTGTGTGTGTGTGTGTGTGTGTGTGTGTGTGTGTGTGTGTGTGTGTGTGTGTGTGTGTGTGTGTGTGTGCGTGTGCGCGCGTGCTCATTAACTGCTTACTTTATGTATGTCGAATGTAAAAATGGCTCTTCACCAGCTCTCCTGCTACTAAGTTCTCTAAGACAATGCCGAGCAGGCTGCACATATACATCTTCAATTACTACTTTCCCCTCTCAGCCAAGTGAAGTTACAAAGCCCAGCTGAAATAAGGTATGCAATGTGGAAAGATTTACCTGCCCATTTTTATGTGTGTACTGTTAGTTTTTGCATTCTTAAAAAAGAATGCTCAGAAAGACAAATAGTGTTTTCAATCTGTAGTAATCATGGCTGCTGCTAATAGAGGCAATAAGCTAATAAATCACAATTATGGTCCAAACCACCTGTTTCTCTGAGAATCTTATACTTTGTTTCTATCTGTATGAGGTAGCCACTCTGCTCATGAGCTACTTGGTCTCCAATATAAATTTTTATTTTAAGTGAACATACTTGGGTATTATTATTAATTGACATGGGATATATGTTTAATTTAAGTTGCTTTTCTCTTTAGCTTAAAATCAAACATAATTAATTATATGAATAAACATTTTACTCTTTTCTGCTAATACTTCTCTGGCAGGGGCAAACCTCACAGGTCTACTAAGTAACTACACACTGATTGACTCATGCAAGCATAGGGGTGTCACCCTTGCTAGCCTCTCGCCCCCAGTTACTCAAACACACATCCTCACACCTCTAAATACCACCTGCTTACCCACTGCTATAATATTTCCCTGTTCAGCCATATTGGGCTCCACTCCACACAAATTCATATGACAAGCACATTAGATGCTCCTACCTATTTCACACAATATCTTTTCAAGTCTGTATCACCACAGCATTCTCACTACACTAAGACAGACTCATTTAAGCTCACTCCTCACATAGGCCTACTCACCCAACCCAACTACTCTCTCTCTCTCCAGTCATGCTATATTCACTAATACAAGCTCTCTCCTTCCTCCTAATTCTCACCCATCTAACTTCCTATAACTCATGCAGTGTCACATTTCAGTCACCTGTACCTCATTAACAAAACCAATAAACGTCTGACCTCACCAGACATAACTCCCACCATATTACCTCTCAAAACTGTAGACTTTCTTAAGTATAATATAAACCTTCACAACCACATAACCAACAAACTCAGCCTAAAAACAAAAAGCAAATTAAAACAGCAGATAGTCTATCTATACATCTCACAAAACATAAAATGCAGTGGTGACAGACATCCTACCCCTGGTCCAATCTGTAGTCCTCAGTCATCCCACCTTGCTATCCCTATTGATCTCATCTCTCCAATACAATATTCCACAAACTCCCCTTCTTTACTTATCCTCCATTATACCATTTAAAGCATCTATTAAAAGCCACCAGAATTCCATGCATGGCTTGCTTTGCATTTACCTGGCACTGTAGTAATAACAGACACATGGCTAGAAAATGAAACAAAAGATAATCAGACACTGTCTCTGGATTATAACATATTCAGGGCAGAGAGAAAACAAAAGAGAGCTGTTGGAGTTGTAATACTCTATTAAAATACTGTACAGCTCATCCTATCAACTCTAAACTCCCATTCAACAAAACTGAAATCCTTGTATCCTCTCAAACTAAATCAAAACAAATTCTTGTGCATAATAGGAGCTTATATCCCATATGGAAATAATCACAGCACAGCAAAAGATCTCGTCTGCTGAGCAGCATCCAAAATCCCCCAAGAAGAACCATTATTAGGTGACTTTAATAGTGACTCTCTCTCTCTCTCTCTCTCTCTCTCTCTCTGTCTCTGTCTCTCTCTCTCTCTCTGTGTCTCTGTCTTTCTCTCTCTCTCTCTCTCTCTCACATAGCCAGCCTTAGGCATAGGCCAACTAGGCGGCCACCTATGGTGCCTCTCTAGCAGGGACACATTTCCAATATTTATTTGATGTAGGTAGACCAGGATGGAGGCACCGGGTGCTGTGGGAGGGGGCGTCATGGAGCCCTTTTGCCTAGGACACCAGTTGACCTAAGGCCGCTCCTGTCTCTCTCACTCCCTGTTTGCACTAACAACCCCACTCATACTATAAATCTATATGAACTAACACAACTGATCACTACTATCACTTACTTCAGTAATAAGAAAAAAACAACACTACCACAATAGACTGGATACTCACTTCTATGCCATGTAAAATTCTTTAACTCTGGGACCCTCTCAGACTCCTTAAGGAAGCATCTCCCTATATTTGCTATAAGAAAGAAAATAAAAATCCAAAAACAGCACCACTTTAATGCAACATGTATCCTCACAAATTTCAACAAACACACATTCACCTCATACCTTAAACAGTATAACTGGAATAACCTAAAGCACCTACCACTTGACAATGCTGTATCTCACATCAATAATATATTTCTAAAAATCCTTAATAAACTAACCCCACTTTGAAAAAATGAGTTAAGTCAAATTCTGCTCCATGGCTTTCCAAAGAGCATAAAAATCTCATGAAACTTAAAGATGCTGCCTGGAAAACTTGGGCCACAAACAAAACTCAGCTGAACTATCAGAAAGTCAGAGAGCTTAGATAGAGAAACAAATGATATATCAAATTAGACAAAAAACATATTACACTACCTCCAAAATAGAAATAATCAGAACCCCAAGTTATTCTGGTTTTCCATAAATCAGCCTCTAAATCTTGGCCATGGTATACAACCTTCAACTACACCCAAATCTAATAACTAAGCTGACATCGCTAATGAACTTAACTGCAGCTTTATTAAATCAGTCTCTTCCTCACTCAAGAGCTCTGCACAAAGCAATGCCATGAACACTTCACAAGGTCAGATAATTTTCCATAGTCTGAATTTCCAGCCAGTCCTCACTAAAAAGTATTTCGGCTTTTTCTGGTTAGGGGTCACCACAGCAGAACTCCGGTCCGCTAATGATTGGCAGTGGATTTTATGGTGCCAAGTTGCCAACCTGATGCCCAACCTTCAAAGAAGGCACACCCATTCATGCATCACCTACCTGCATGTCATTAAACATTATATGACCATGAGGAGAACATGCAGACTCTACACAGAAGGCGCTCCAGCCGAGAATCGAACAGGAGAACCTCTTGCTGTGAGGCAACAATGCTAACCCCTGCCCCAGTCCTCACTGCTTTCATAAAAAAAAAAAAATACTACTTAAATTAAAACTCACCTCGCTAGCACCAGATAATCTACCTGGCAAATATTTAAAAATGGCAGCAGAGGTCATAACTTATCCTGCCCCAATAAACTGCTCTATTAATAAATCTTATGTACCTTTACTATGGCAAAAATGTTACTTCTTCCCCAGCTACAAAGTTGATCGTTCTACCGAACTCACCAGTTATAGACCCATCACCCTCCTTTTCCCCTATCAAAAATACTTGAGAAGTACATTCAGACCCAACTCCTGCACTATATCATATATATCAAAGTTCAACACTTTTTCCATTGCAACATGGTTTTTGCCACCACCACAATACCCTCACTGCCCTCTTAATTGTGCTAATACTGTTAACAAAAAGAGAAATTATAGTAATCATGTATCTGCTCTGGTTCATGATCTAGCCTAAGCTTTCAACACTGTGTCCTAAAATATACTTTTACAAAAGCTCTACAGTCTTGGCTTTGAAAGTTCTGTCTATCCTGCTTTTTAGTTACCTCTCTTACAAACTCCAGGCAATGGATTGGCTCACAGAAAACTTCATTTCTTTCTCCCTTTTGCACTTGGGGTCCTACAAGGATGCATACTGGCACCTATCTTGTTCAACATCTTTGTTAATTACCTTGATCTGGCTAGTAAGAATGCTACCTTAGTACAGCATCCCGATGATTCTGCTATCTTCTGCTCAGCAAACAACTCTGATTCCCTACAAAACTCACCCAGGAATCCTTAATTTCTATAGAAAAAACTGTCTTACTACCTCCCAGTTATTCCTAAACACTAACCAAACAAAACTAATTCTCTTCACTCCCAAATACCTCACAACAAAGAAACAATCCTTCACTATTATCTCTTCCAATAACAAAATAGAACTTGGCGCACAAACCAAACTACCAGGAGTTTACATAGACAAAGATTTAAAGTTTGACTTCCACATTCAACATACAGTGAAGAAAAAAAACAGCAAAAACTAATCACTCATTCTAGAGCAAACTCCCATCTCTATAATACTGTAATATCACCACTACCTTTCTACTGCCTACTCTTCTCTAGTTAACACCCCAATACTGAGTAACTCAACTAAAAAAAACTTAAGCAGTGCTACAACAAGGCCACAAAATTTGCAGCCAGCCTGTACCTTAGACCACATCACTGTTTGGCCCTCAGACACCTCCGGTGACTTGAACTACCTCAGTAATTTACATATTTCCAGCTCCCTTGTATCCACAATCTAATAAACCAAATGACTATCCATCTCTAGCCAACCTTATACAACTGTACAATCCAGCCAGACGTTTGCACACTTCTACCAAAGACCATCTGCATATATCAAAACCTAATAACGCTGTAGGCTTTTCCCTCTAATCCCATCAAGTGCCAAAAACTGGAAGGACTCTTCATTAAAGTCATTCAGACTACAGCTAAAGTCTCACTTAAACAATTCCTGGCTCTGTGAATGTGCTGCGCCAGATAGCGCATCATTCGTCCTCAATCCCATCCCTGCTTAACTAGCATATCCATATTCTCCTCCTGCCTGTACTGTAACTCATTGTCTTTCTCTTCTTTCCCTATACTCCTTCACCCTCATCTACCCTTGTCTTCTATTTCTCAACTCTTACTCTCTCACCACTATGCCTCTTGTAAGGTATATTACTTTCTGTTGAAATCAGCAACAATATCACAGTCTGTATACATTATCAAATTTGAAATGCATTTCTGCCTCTTTTGAAAAAAAATGCTGTGCAGACTATTATATATTATTGCCTTTAGTGTCACTCTATTCCTTACTGTTGTTTGCACATTGGAGGCTTTCTCCACAGGCCTCTCCTGAAAATTAGTCCAGTAACCAGTTGGACTTTACCGGTAAACATAAACAATAAATAAAATTACATATCCAGCAGCAATTATGAAATATTAGGTGGAGGAACTATTTTCTTCAAAAATACAAACTAATCTGCATTTACTTCTAATAAAAAAACACAAACCAAAAACACATAATCCATTTAATGCAAAACAAGCAGCATCAAGCCTCAAAAAGTCCCTGTGTGGCCCATTATTTCCCCAATACCATATGCCATCTAAGCTGCAAGTATGTTTCCATATATATATATATATATATATATATATATATATATATATATATATATATATATATATATATATATATATATATATATATATATATATATATATATATATATATATATATATATATATATATATATATATATATATGTTTTGGGATTGTGAAATTCTTAATAGATACAGAACTGAACTTAACATTCATGTGATGTTATATGGCTTAACCAATTTAAGGTTTCTAAAATGGATTATTTCCTAACACATCTGCGCTTGTTTCCCACCTTTCCTGTAACTAATCTAGTCGAGATACTGATTTGCTGTATCCAGAACTGTTTGTAAGCTCATGAGCAGTGTCAAAGTCTGCTCTTCAATTTTCCCTTAGATCTGCTAGTTCTCTCCTCTCCTGCACTTTTATTAGCTTATGAGTTTAGCACTTTACCAGACTTCTCGTAGCAATTATTGCAGCACACAAAAGTGTTACCAGCACTAAACGTTCTACAAGGAAACAGCTCCAGTATTTATTAATGCCCACCCCTCAAGGCTTGTCTAAAGTTCAGTTCCCTGTGCTTTCTCCTATTAACCTGGTGAACTTGGGCATCCTGAGGCAATGTCGCAACTGCCTCATGTACACTGACAACCCTCTCCTCTTACCTCCCAGCACTCAGACTTGTGAGAGATGCACTTATATATCCAAACTGGAAGCCAAGCACTCTCCAGCCAAGACCGGAATAGCTGGTCAAGGGAAGGTCAACACTTGCACCACACCACATGGAACATATAGACCTCCAGAACATACACCAGCACTGCCTTCACACAAAAACACAAACCACACACCCAACTTCATGGAGGCTCTCAATAAAAATGTACCTAAACAGCAGAGACCTCTAAGGCAGAAACATACCTGACCACACAACATAACACTAATCATAAGACACATAACTCTCCTAAACAGTGTGCCACTCAACCAAAGCCCCTAAGGCAAAACAGCATGCCCAACACACTAATCATAGGTGACTCGATAGTGAGACACACTGATGTCCCACACACTAGGCTGAATAAGGAGAAAGTAACAGTCAGCTGCCTGTCAGGCGCCAGGATCCACCACATAACACACGCATTCAGGTCCCTCAACAACAGGTACAAATATGACTCTGTCATTGTACATGTGGGTGTGAATGACCTGAGACATACCTCCCTGGACTACATGAAAAGAGACATGGAGGAGCTCTTGGATTATGTAGCCCAGGTGGGTATGACCCTTGCCCTGAGTCGCATCCTACCAACACCCAGAATGATACCACAGTACAACCAGAAAATGATTGATTTCAGCAATTGGCTAAGTTTCTGGTGTCATCCTAAGGGGATCCAGTACCTGTCTGCCTGGGATGACATGATTGTCAGACCTCAATGCTTTGCCAGAGATGGCCTGCATCTGTCACCCCTGGGCTTCTGGATACTGGCCAAGGCTCTTGCCACCCCTATAGTGTCTTTTTAGGTGGTGTTCCAAAGAACAAATTACCACTGTAACAGCTACAAACAAATGCAATTTGAGAGTCATGCTGCTCAATGCTAGAAGTCTAAATCTCTAAATGCACTTGCTCGAAGCACTCCTTAAAATGGAGAACATCAACATTTGTGCTGCAACAGAGACCTTGCTCAAGGCAGCAGAAAGCGCCCCTGCACTACCAGGCTATAACTCATTCCACACCTTTCGGCCCCAGAACTTGGACCGAAGCTCCAAAGGTGGTGGTGTTTTCATATTCATAAAGGATGCGCACACCTCAAGACTGGTAGCCCAACATAACGCATCTGAGATACTTCAGGTGCAGCTAACATTGGGTAAGACAGCAATTCAGATCGTAGCCTGCTATAGGTCCCCAACCATGTCCCAGGACTCACACTCCACGTTCCTAAGCACCCTGGAGAATATTAGGGTCCAACCTAACACTCTCATACTGGGTGACTTCAACTACCCCTCCATTAACTGGGAAAACTACTCATGTACCAATACACTTGCCCAATGCTTTCTGAAATTCATAAACTCCAATGCTCTGGAGAAGCTTGTTCTTATCCCCACCAGAGGTAGCAACATACTTGACCTGGTCATTACTAACATGGGTGACCATTGCTCTACACCAATAGTCAACTCCTCCCTGGTTAGATCTGACCACAAACTAATCACCTTGGAAATCCACATCCCTCCCACCTCTACCCTCCCACAAAGGTAACCACCATGAAAACTTCTCCAAAGCTAACTTTGGGCTCCTAAAAACAGAGGTGACTAACTTCACGGCACCCATGCAATGGAGAATAGTTGCATGACCACCGAATCATACACCAATGCACTGTATGAACACGTACACAAATGCATGGATCTTGCCATACCCAATAGAACCAAGACACTCTCCTCAAAAAAAAAGGAAGCCAATCTGGTGGTTCCCTGCCATAAACAAACTCTACAACAAAAGGAAGAAACTAATGAGGAATAAGGTGAAGTCCCAAGTCTGGAAAAACTCCCTTATCAGCCTCAACAAAAGGTTGAGATCCCTCATCAAATCTTCTAAAGCTAGCTATGAAAACAGAATTGCAGCAGATAGTAAAGACAACCACAAGGTCTTCTATAGTTATGTAAAGAACCTCCATGGTATTACCCAGATTTGCTCTGAGCTACTGCACAGTGTTACCTCCTATACTGAGCCAACAGATATTGCCAATATATTGGCTGACAGATTCAGTGCTAATTTACCCCCCCCCCCCACAAAGGACCAATCACAATATCAGTAGATTGCCAGGCACCCAGTATTACTGCTGCACCAGTTAAATTGGCACTCTCCAAGGCCAAGAATACAGCTTCTATGGGACCTGACAATATCCATGGCTGTTTTCTACATGAACTACAGAGTGAACTGGCACCTCATCTGTGTGCCCTGTTCAATCACAGCCTCAACTCAGGCTTTGTTCCTACTGAATGGTGCACTGCTACATTCATTCCTCTCCACAAAGGAGGAGCGACTACAGACCATGGGAATTATCACCCAATTAGCCTGACGAGTCTGATATGCAAAACTATGAAATGCATCATCATGGACCTAATAAACAAGCATATAGGGAATCTCCAAACTCTAGATCCTACACAGTTTGATTTTTTGAAGGGTAGATCATGCCTGCTCAACTTGGTCAACTTCTTTGAATCATTCACCAGAGCTGTGGATGAAGGCAAGGTAGTTCATGCAGCCTAACTTGATCTGGCCAAGGCCTTTGATACCATTCCCCACTCAGGAATCATAGAAAAACTCACTAAGCTAGGCATCAACCCCTATATCACTAGGTGGGTTGCAAACTGGCTCACAGATAGAACCCACAGTGTGAAAGTAGCTGACTCTAAGTCAGACTGTCAATCAGTCACGAGTGGAGTCCCAGAGTGTTTGGTCCTGGGTCCTCTCCTGTTTGGTATCTACTTCTCTGAAGTCCAGGCCAACACGAAGGGACTCTGGCTGACAAAGTCTGCAGAAAATTGCAAGTTGGGAGCTATTATTAACTCCCTAAGTGATGTTGACATCTTACAGAAAAGCCTCAATGACACCAATGACTAGTTATCAGAACCATGGCCTTAAGCTCAATGCCAAAAAATGTGTTGTCATCCCCCTTGGGAAAAAAACAGTTCCCTTAAGTTACCACATTGATGGTAGTCCACTGAACATAGAAGGCGTTATAAGAGATCTGGGAACACAGGTTGACAGCAACCTCTCTTTTGACCACCACGTTGCCACTGTGGTCAGAAAGTCCTTCTATGTGGCACATCTCATTACTAAGGGTTTTGCATCCAGGAAGAAAGAGGTCATTGTCTCCCTCTACTCTTCTCTCATTAGGCCAATCATCAAGTACAATGCCCCATTTGGCATGTATCGCACTAGACACCTGCAACAACTGGAGAGGCTGCAGAAGTCCCTCACAAAGAGGATCCTAGGCCTTAAACACTTGTCTTATATGGACAGACTCAAAAAACTCCAGCTATTCTCTGTCTCATATCACCTACTTAGAGGAGATTTCTGCTTGACTTACAAAGCCATGTCTGACCTAGCTCTGTTAGAAATGCTACATCTAAAGAAATCCCAATCCCTCCGCATCACATGCTCCAGAGACCTCAACCTCGTTACCACAATCAACAGAACATGCTGGAGGGACAGGTTCATAACCCAGAGACTGCCCATGCTATGGAATAAACTTCCCATACATGTCAAGCAGAGCACCTCACTGGCCTTCTTCAAGAGAAGTCTTGATGAGTGGATGGGAAATAGAAAACTCACCATGGGGATCACTCCAGTGGCTTTACTCACCAGAGGCACTAGGAACTAAGGTTGGGTGGCATGATGCCAGGGTAATCCTATGGGCTAAGCTTGTGAAGGCTCCAGGGCCATTAGCCTAGTACACACCTAAGAACTTATGAACCTATAAAGGAAACATAACTTTGCTAGGTAGATCAGAAACTGAATTGTTAAATCATTTGATGCAAGCAGCAAAAAAGCATGTAACGTATAAATTGAAGCAAGTTGCAGTACCGACAAAAAAGGTGTAACTGAAATAATATAGCAAATCCAAGACTTGGAACAATCAACAAAGGAGCCTCCTAATGTTATACATCTGCCTTCAATACATGGATGACTAGGTCTATGAGCATGGACAGTAAAGCTTCTGCTCAATAACAATAAACTGTATAAAATAAGAACTGTACCAAGGGAAAACTGAAAAGTAATGTGAAACGAGCAACGGGAATGCGGGTTTGGGGTTGTAAGAAAGGCTGTGCTTGAATTATACTGATGATTATTTGCCCCAAATCTGTGTGTCTGTGTTTGTGTGTACCAGAGAGTGTTTGTGTGTGTGTGTGTGTGTGTGTGTGTGTGTGTGTGTGTGTGTGTGTGTGTGTGTGTGTGTGTGTAGATATGTATATCACACTCTTGGATCTCTTTCACCCTTTTCTTACCTTGTGCCGCTAATATATGGCTTGCAATGAAAAAAATTACAAACTTTCATTATTTTCACTATGAAAATTCTATATACAGTAATTCTGTCAAGAATAAAGTGACCCTCTCTTATCAAGCCCCACTGATTATCACAGGGATTTACCAATCTTCTTTACCTATACCTAAATATTTTCAACATCCCCAGCAGTCACTGGCCTACTTTCTTCACTGTTATAGATTTAAAAAATAAAATCATCCTTTGCCATACACAAAGAGATTTAAAAATCATCTTATTTTCAATTATATCTGTGTGATGATTGCATCATCCCTTGCTAACATCTTCATCAGCAGCAAGGTCAAAGGTGGCATTATGGGACATCCTTCCATGTTCTACTTACCAGGTTAGACTGCCTTCCTTAAAACCATATGCTCTAACTGGTTCTCTCCTGGTGACAATCATTTGTCTACGGAAGTGAGGAAATCATTCTGTGTTGCACAAATTATAAACAAAGCTATGGCATATAGATCCAAGGAGGTCATCACACCACTGTATTTGGCACTCACTAGACCTATTCTTGAGTACAATGTCCCCTTTGGTATGCACCTAACCAGACACATCCAATAATTGCAACTTCCATAGAGGTTCCACAATAAAATAATACAGGGCAAAATAGCATATCCTATGCAGACCATCTCAAACCCTATCCTTGTATTCTGTCTCCTACAGGCTGTTGAGGAGAGATCTATGCCTGGCATACATGGACCCCAATATGATGGACCTCCTGTATATCTGCAGAAGAAACAGCCCCAGAATTACCAAACCTAAAGACTTAAAACTTGCCTGTGCTATAAACAGGACCTGCTGGAGAGACAGGTATGTATCCCAGAGACTACTCCTTCTTTGGAACAGGCTCCCCATCCATGAGAAGCAGAGTTCCTCCCTAACCCAATTCAAGTTTAACTTGGACATATGAATGGGGAACTGGAAATTCACCCCTGGTTTGGCACATAAGTCTCTAATGGACACAGGCAGCCACTAAATGTTTCATTTCCAGTCCCTTGCTTGTAAATGTTTCCTCTCCCAAGCCCCTGTACACACTTCACAAGGTACAAGAACTTGTTAGAGGTTTAGGATGCATGGCTAGGCTTAAAAGGCCTCAGTGGTTGCTAGCTTAGTACACACCTATGAACATAATGACCCTAAGTGAGAGAAGAGCCTACTGTAACTGTTTTTGGCCTAAAATCCTACTAGATACATAGAACTGTTAGCTTTAATTGTTCACCATGCTGTTGGGGTCTGCTTTAAATGTGGGTTGTATACAGATGTTGACATTCTATTGTGCTGTGCTGCAATACAACAGATTTGCCTTGAACTCTGCTATGAGAGTTGACTTGAAACACTGTCCCACAACATCTGAGAAGTGCTGTGCTTAACACAGTGGGTCTGTAGAATGTACAAAACAGTACCAGAGTGTATACAACAGTAGTAAGTAGTTGTCTTGGTAACTGTCCTATTCCTACAAACCATATTTCCTACACTCGGACACTCCTGTATGTGTTTGCAGCTGGCTGCAGCTGGATGTGTGTATGCGTGTGTGTGTGTGTGTGTGTGTGTGTGTGTGTGTGTGTGTGTGTGTGTGTGTGTGTGTGTGTGTGTGTGTGTGTTGGGGGGGTAGCAGCTTATGTCACCTTCTATCTGCCAGTGAGGATTTAGCATTACTAATGGTCATTACCCGCTGTATGTTCCTTGAATACTGTTGGTTGTCTACTGCCCTGCTGTAGTGTATGCTTGGTGTGATAATATCACATACCTTTTGCACTAGATTTATTACCGTGGCATCTGAGCCTCCTGTTGACATCTTGAGTATTGTGCTAGAGCATGCCTATTGTACCTAACATCTCTTGTAACAGTTTGCCTATCATACCATCTGCCAAGGAAATTCTTGTGAAATTTTGCCTGTTTTATTAACCACCATGTGAAGTCTTGCAGAGAGTTGTATCTATGGGTTCTGGAATATTGTGCTGTGCCAACAAAATCTCCTACTCAGTCATGCAGAAAGAAACTAACACTGCATTAATCACTACAGTGTAATATATCTGCATGATGCTCAGACAGTCTTTTACTATTATTTTATTCAGCATTGTGTGGCTTAATGTGTTCCATAGCCATTCTTGCTGTTCAGTTGATCCTCATAACATTGAACTGCATTGTGCCACACTGTATTGAACTGTACTGAGTTGCACTATTTTAGGCTGTATTGAGTTGTGCTGTATTGTGTACTCTCCCCTTGTACTTTATTGTACTATATTGTATAGGGTTACACTATTTTGCACTGGTTTGAAACTGTTTTCACTGATCCCTTATAGAACATGCAGTTAGTGTACTCTGTTATGTTATGTGTTGAATTGTTTGTACTGCTTCACTGACTGTCACTTTACACATCATACAGCTTCTTCAAGCTAGATCAAGGATCAACACATTCTATAACATCTCAAAATGTATGCCACCTGGCATTCCTAGATCAGCAGTGGATCCTTTGTCTGTTTCTGTCCCCCATCTGTGGACAGCCTTCTAGCAGTAGGCACACCAATGCAATTTATAAACTGCTTCATGCTTACTGACAACCATTTGCTGTTAATGCAGAACAAGTCCATATATGAGAGGTGTAGAAATGCGCTACAACCGGAGGCAAACCTCTCAGAAAACTTGCATCTATAGTAACACCACACACAGGCCCATGCTAATATGTACAGACACACACACACACACACACACACACACACATATATATATATATATATATATATATATATATATATATACACACACACACACACTGAAAGATGAACATACAAGCTTCCTATGTGAAGGTGCCCTGAAAATCATTTCCAAATCCACAAAGATCTCCTACCCCAGGATTCAATAAAGGGATTGCTCTGTGCTGCCCAAATGTAAACAGTTTTGCTATTTCCAGTTTTTCTTTTTGTTTAAGACCCGGTGCATGCCGTGCAAACCGGTTTAGCTAAGGTAAACACTTTTAAGCAGAAATGCCCCCCCCCCCTCCCCCTGGATGCGAACATGCTCAACATTTCATGGAATAAGTAAATACAGCCTCAGACAATTCCCCTTGCTTAGCTGTGCTTAGCTAAGCTCAAATAGAAGCTGTGGAGCTCCAATGTGCTTATACCAAGCGTGACACTCCCCCTTTTCATGTTAGCTGCTTCTCCTGCTTACTCCACTGCCTTATAGCTCCTATACAGTTAGGTGCATCCAGACAATGGTCTCCCATTTTGTGATTCAGTAAATCTTGCTCATTTGCATACCCCACTGCATTAGTGCCTTGTTACATCACTACACCACAGCCTTTCTCCTTAGCAACCAGTGTTACCTGTTATTGTTTTGATTCTGCATGCTACCCACTATAATGGCATAATGCAGATTTCAGTTAAAATTGTCTTTTTACATTTTTTTTTATTTTTGGCACAGTCTTGTTTGCACAACACTGCTCTACACTTAAATGGCCGAAATCGATCAAAAAAATAAACTTTGATTTTTATAATTTTGCAACTCTTTTCCATGCCAATGGCCATATTTTGGCCATTGGCATGCCTAAGGATTATAATACATGCTTTACTTTGAGCTGTCGTGCCCCCGTTTTGATTTTTGTAGAAATGTACATGGTCAGTAAAAAAACCCAGAAATAGCAGAACTGTTTACATTTGGGCAGCTGGTTTGTGGGCCATACCGTGGTGCTTAAAGGGGGTGGAAATGGGAAGGAAAGACAAACAAAAAAAAAACGGAAATAGCAGAATAAAAGCAATCAAGTACAAATTATATAGTTGGCAGGTGGAATGTATCATAGTCAAATAATCATACAGGCAGCATCTACAGCACAACAGTATAAACTATGCAAACACCTTTCAGTCTGTTTTTTCCCACAAATTCTGTACCATTGCTGTATACACTTGGGAGAATTTTAACTGACAAAATGGTAGGGGCTGCTGTTGCTTTGATACATCAGTATGTGCTAGAGGCTGAGGGTGGTGAGGAGGATAATGCTGGCAACTTCCCCAGACTGAGGAGAAGGAGAAGAGTGTCAGACCCAGAGTAACCTACCAGGGGCTACATGATCTGGAGATAGTAGAGCACTAGAGGTTGGACAGGGCCATACTTCAGCACCTCATTGAGCTGTGCCGGCCTCACTTCAAACCCAGAGCCAACAGAGGGGAGCCCATCCCAGTGGATTCCAAGATATGTGTAGCCTTAAGAATACTAGCTACATGCACTTTCCAAAGACCTACTAAGGACATCATGGGGTCTCACAGGCATCTGCATCCAGAGTACTCCACCACTTCCTGGATGCCATGCTACCACATGCTGGTGAGAATATTTACTACCCCAGCACCCGTGAGGAGAGGACCAGCAATATGTGCCTCTTCCACCATGTAGCAGTCCACCTGGAGGTACTGGGTGCCATAGACTGCATGCACATCCACATCAAAGCACCACCCGGTGAACAGGGTAGGGTCTACGTAAACCACAAGGGCTTTCACTCCATCAGCTGCCAGGTCATGTGCAATGCCCAGGGCATTATCATTAATGTGTGTGCTGGCAGCCCTGGAAGCTATCATGACTCCCACATCTGGCATTCCTCACAGCTGTACCAGGGATTTGCCAGGGGGGACATCCCATATGGCCATCTGGTGGGGGACACTAGCTATGCACTGGATGGATGAAGACTCCCATTGGAAATGCACACACACACACACTCAAGAATGCCATAATGAGGCACACACAGAAACTGGGATCATTATAGAGTGTGTGTTTGGGATGCTGAAGTCATGGTTCCGCTGCCTTGACATATCTGGTGGAGCCTTGCAGTACTCTCCAGCCACATGTGCATGCATGTTCATAGTATGTGTCATGCTACACAATATGATCCTGCAGAAACAGCTGCAGCAGGAACAGCACAGGGAAGGGCCACACAGCCCCCACCATTGCCAAGGTCCCCACAGGCACAGAGGGACTAAGAGGAGGAATCCCCTGAGTCAGCTCCTGTAGGCAGACGGAGGCATGCCCAGTATGCCCTGGCCTTGGCAAAGAGGCAATGAATAGCACAAAGACTTCCACTGTATGGACCCAGGGATTGACACCTCTCTTCAACTTGCATACACAGTAAAATGGATGCCGCACACATCACACTATCTGTACCATGTATAGGCAGTTTACTGCATGCATACGACATAGGCAGCCCTCAAGCACTGTCCTCACAACTGTCACAGGCACAAGGTTAGTCAGTCTTCTTAACAATAAATGAATGGATTAGTATGTTCTGGTAGCATATCTATGGTATTGCTGCATGCATGCAAGGGAATGGGGTATAGCAGCAGGCAACTGACAGCTATGTGGGACACCAGGAAATGTTGTGGCTTCCCCACACTGTGCAGTAGTAACCAAGGTGAGAAATCCCACTACAGTATATGTGTGTGTGTGTGTGTGTGTGTGGAAGGGGGGCAACTAACTGGGGGGTCATGGGTCACAGGCATGGATGTCAGTGTGGGGGTCCCATACTCACCCCTCAGCCTCACCCAGCAAGTCAGCTGTAGAAAACCATAAAGAAATGTCTGGCAAAGGCCCACAAATGGTGACAATGATGAAATACCCCCTACAGACTTACACAGTAATAGCACAGAAGGTCTTGCAGTTGCAGTAAGGCTCTGAAGGGTAAAAAGTCTGAAACTCAAATGTATGCTATTACAATCTGACCTGTGGCCTTTAGTGATATGCCTCTAGTCTCCAAGACAGGGCACAAAACTATGCTAAATGGAACCAAAACATAAAGCAAATATCAGCACAGTCTGTGCAAATGTGTACAGTTCACAGGTGTGTGGCCCCCCACACCCATATTCCCATAGAAATGCATACCATGTATGTTTGCAGGGAAATAGCAGCAGAGCACACATTGCCAGGGATGTCCCAATCAACATGATAACTTGTTGCATGTCCACAATATGCAGGGGTCAATGAGCTATCTATATGTCTGGTTAATACTGTCGGGATGTGGCCAGCTCTTGCTGCCGGCTGTTGTGTCATAGTGGCCTAGGCACAGTGCTGTCTTTGACAGGGCCATGTTCCAAGAACTGCAGTGCCAGCTCTTCTGCATGTCAGCTACACCTACGGTAGGAGTTGTACACACTGTCCAGATGTCAATATCTGTTAATGCAGGAAAGCTGTACAGGTCATGGACAGGGGATCACACATATGGACAGTACACAGCTTGAATTAACCTATACAGTGCCTATCACACCTCTCAGCTGTACAGACTTATTGCAGAATGTCCAGAGGATTGCATCATAATTGTGGTCTGTATAACATGAAATAGTGGTGGTCTGGCAATTCATTGGCAAATCATGTAAGACTAAGGTCAGAAAATAATTACAGATTGTAGTGTCAGACTTCATACCCTATAGAAACATGCATGGTAATACAAAACCTGTTATTGAATCACCTTTATAGGTTTATAAGGCCAATACTTAAAAATAGTCCCAATATTTAGGCCTCTTTTCCCCGATCACTTATGCCTTTGTCCAGATGTCTGTCTCTCAGACGTTCAGAAGTATGGTGCCTAGTAGGACAGCAGGTATCTGAAGGTCAGTGTACTTCTAGTGTATAAAAGACTGCCACCTTTCTGTGTCAGCACTGATACGTCACTGGCCAACAGTCATACCCCTGGAATGACACAGGTTGTCACAAAAGGAGCGCAAGTATGCCTTGTATATCTGTTCTGCTTGTCCTAACATTGCATTTGCCTGCCAACTATTTGCAAAGCAAGAAAGGGTCATGTCAAAACAGCAATGGCAGATAGTGGGGAAGCAGATGTCAAATCCATCTGGTATGCATTTCTATGGGAATATGGGTTTCCCAACTGTCTATTTGTGGCAGAACATTATTAACACCCTGTCCCCATGTGTGGGCCTTTGACTGACTGTCATATTTGGGCCTCTTCAGATGTCAGTCTGTAATGGTATGACAGCTAGGCCCACATGTAGCCTCATAATAACATATATCAACACAAACCGTCTAAGGACCACAGCA
This sequence comes from Protopterus annectens, assembly GCF_019279795.1. Lineage (NCBI taxonomy): Eukaryota > Metazoa > Chordata > Ceratodontiformes > Protopteridae > Protopterus > Protopterus annectens. The sequence goes on from NC_056744.1 coordinate 988,522,799, forward strand.
AATGGAGTGCTACAATGATGGATAACCTGCTAAATGGGTGCACTCAGAGGTGTGAAGTCCACAACCCTTTGTGCGATGTAACGGCATGTACCCTACCCACATCAGAATTACAAATACATAACAGCAGCCACTGTGGCCAAAGCATGTGACTGGACTACAGAAGAACAAAGAGACACACATAAGAGGAAGGGGAACCACTGGCCAGATAAATGGAGAATGCACACACCAGAACAGATTGTGCAGTAACATAGGTACCATGCAGTGTAAGGAGTCAGTAAACACCACCTGCAAATACATAATACACACCCCTGTAAGTAGAGGTCCACAACAAAACAAAACCCAAACAATGGACACATCAGAGGCAAACTCACATGAGAACTCCACAATTCTACACAGCACAGAGCATGCAGACTCCATACACCAGGGTCTTGCAAACACTTAGGCCTTATCACAAACCCCAAACACCTACTCTTCACAGATAGGCTAAGGGCACTGTCCCTATACCCTGTTCCATACAGACTCTGCTGAGGTGACTCCCGTTTGGCATAGAAAACAATTCAGACCCTGCCTTGATG